>NW_020648749.1:0-2017 GCF_003573695.1 Papaver somniferum
GCAAACCTTATCTCCTTCTTTCCTTGTTTTATTATAGGTAATCTATGACCTCTTTAAAAGATTAGAAGTTCATTATTAGAAGGGATATTTCGAGTTTGGTGCCTATAAAATGGTACACTTTCGCGTTTGGTGCCTAACTTTGTCAATATCTGAGTTTGGTTCCCAATCAACGAATTGGCGTTGATTGACCGTGTTGACCATCCAATTTAGAGTTAAAAATGTGAAATGTCTAATAAAATTCTAAACTCCGTTTTCTTCACTAACTGAGCCCTATCTTCTACATACTCCATGTTTGAGATATGAGAGTTGTTGATTTTCATTCACGAGGTTTTAGGTTCCACTATTAATACCATTGCCATCTTCTTTCATTTCTAATCTCAAATCATACACTGAGCACAAAATTAAATCCAAAGTATAAGCATAGCTCCCTTCATTGTTTACCGGTAAATCATCCAAAATCTATCTCTCATGTAAACCCCAATAATCGTTTCCTTAAACCTTCAGACTAACCATTATTGTATTGAACAAATGAATCCATGTAAATAACCCTATTCATTTTTCAAATTAATAATTATTGTGTTAATTAAATTTGTTTCCATTTTATGTAAATCCATAGTTATCATGGCAGTAAGATAAGTCAGCCTTATTTCTCTGGAACGCTCGTAACGTGTTTGGAAAATGATCTAGAAAGATTTCCCTACCGTGGTCCGTGTTTGTGAACTAGTTAAATTAAATAATGATTGTTTAAACAATTATTCACAAAGACACGTATTTATTTACAAAAGTTGGTGGGGTGGGGGGGGGGGCGAGCAACAAGTTGTGCTCTAACATAACTTGTGAACGGTCCACCAGTCATCCGTTAAGTCAACTGCTTGATTGGGACCCACACCAAACTCAAATTCCGACAAAGTTAGGTACCAAAGGCGAAGGTGTGACATTTTATAGGCACCAAACTCAAAATACCCCTTATTATAAATATTGTCTACTTATGTAACTCTCTTTGTCCCCCAAGGTATTGTGTAATCTCTTTTTCGACTATTTTGCTCATAACTTCTTCATACGAAGTGGGAATGACCTCATTCTTTTTCTGTTACCTCTGTCTTTCAGTTACCCACAGTATATAAGAAAATTTTTAAGATTTGGACGCTTAGCAATTGGTGTTTGATCCTTATTTTCAATGTAAAGGATGACTCCCCTCTTTATTTTTGGAATCAACATACATAAAAATGCAATTTGGATAACATGTAGAGCCTTTAAATGTATTATTTTTTACCACAATAATTTTTTAGAAAATATTATAATAACAATGAGTTTATCTAGTTTATAGTTTGGTTTTAAAAACAGGATTTCGACTTCTAACGATGTCACTGGAATTCCTTGAGTCAATGCATCCAAAATGCAAGATTTTTTCGCAACTCAAGCCTCTAGACATGTAATTTGTGCATGAAATATTTTTCTGAAATTTTTTTTATTAAAGGGGAGTCTTTCTGTTTCATGATTTGGTCTTGATCATAGAGTTCCGACATCTAACGAAGCCTATGGACTTCCTTGAGTCATTTGTGTTTATGGTATTTTATTCAAATTTTGCAATGATTATCTAGCGTAAAGAAGATCCCATAATCGTTGAGAAGTTATTAACGGTTGCAAACCTTATCTCCTTCTTTCCATGTTTTATTATAGGTAATCTATGACCTTTTCAAAAGATTAGAAGTTCATTATTATAAGGGATATTTCGAGTTTTGTGCCTAACTTTGTCAATATCTGAGTTTGGTGCCTAACTTTGTCAATATCTGAGTTTGGTGCCCAGTCAACGAATTGGCGTTGATTGACCGTGTTGACCATCCAATTTAGAGTTAAAAATGTGAAATGTCTAATAAAATTCTAAACTCCGTTTTATTCACTAACTGCGCCCTATCTTCTACATACTCCATGTTTGAGAAATGAGA
The DNA here is from genome assembly GCF_003573695.1 of Papaver somniferum. Lineage (NCBI taxonomy): Eukaryota > Viridiplantae > Streptophyta > Magnoliopsida > Ranunculales > Papaveraceae > Papaver > Papaver somniferum. Next base: position 1,947 of record NW_020648749.1, read on the forward strand.
GTTGTTGATTTTCTTTCACGAGGTTTTAGGTTCCACTCTTAATACCATTGCCATCTTCTTTCATTGCTAAT
>NW_020648749.1:3900-8917 GCF_003573695.1 Papaver somniferum
GGGGGGGCGAGCAACAATTTATGCTCCAACATAGCTTGTGAACGGTCCACCAGTCATCCGTTAAGTCAACTGCTTGATTGGGACCCACACCAAACTCAAATTCCGACAAAGTTAGGTACCAAAGGCGAAGGTGTGCCATTTTATAGGCACCAAACTCAAAATACCCCTTATTATAAATATTGTCTACTTATGTAACTCTCTTTGTCCCCCAAGGTTTTGTGTAATCTCTTTTTCGACTATTTTGTTCATAACTTCTTCATACGAAGTGGGAATGACCTCATTCTTTTTCTGTTACCTCTAGCTTTCAGTTACCCACAGTATATAAGAAAATTTTTAGGATTTGGACGCTTAGCAATTGGTGTTTGATCCTTATTTTCAATGTAAAGGATGACTCCCCTCTTTATTTTTGGAATCAACATACGTAGAAATGCAATTTGGATAACATGTAGAGCCTTTAAATGTATTATTTTTTACCACAATCATTTTTTATAAAATATTATAATAACAGTGAGTTTATCTAGTTTATAGTTTGGTTTTAAAAATAGGATTTCGACTTCTAACGAAGTCACTGGAATTCCTTGAGTCGATGCATCCAAAATGCAAGCTTTTTTCGACTCTCAAGCCTCTAGACATGTAATTTGTGCAGGAAATATTTTTCTGAAAATTTTCTATTAAAGGGGAGTCTTTCTGTTTCAAGATTTGGTCTTGATCATTGAGTTCCGACATCTAACGAAGCCTACGGACTTCCTTGAGTCATTTGTGTTTATGGTATTTTATTCAAATTTTGCAATGATTATCTAGCTTAAAGAAGATCCCATAATCGTTGAGAAGTTATTAACGGTTGAAAACCTTATCTCCTTCTTTCCATGTTTTATTATAGGTAATCTATGACCTTTTCAAAAGATTAGAAGTTCATTATTAGAAGGGATATTTCGAGTTTGGTGCCTATAAAATTGTACACTTTCGCGTTTGGTGCCTAACTTTGTCAATATCTGAGTTTGGTGCCCAGTCAACGAATTGGCGTTGATTGACTGTGTTGACCATCCAATTTAGTGTTAAAAATGTGAAATGTCTAATAAAATTCTAAACTCCGTTTTATTCACTAACTGCGCCCTATCTTCTACATACTCCATGTTTGAGAAATGAGAGATGTTGATTTTCTTTCACGAGGTTTTAGGTTCCACTCTTAATACCATTGCCATCTTCTTTCATTGCTAATCTCAAATCATACACTGAGCTACTGTTATTTTCTCATATGACCACCTGTTTACACAAAATTAATTCCAAAGTATAAGCATAGCTCCCTTCATTGTTTACCGGTAAATCATCCTAAATCTATCTCTCATGTAAACCCCAATAATCGTTTCTTTAAACCTTCAGACTAACCATTACTGTATAGAACAAATGAATCCATGTAAATGACCCTATTCATTTTTCAAATTAATCATTATTGTGTTAATTAAATTTGTTTCCATTTTATGTAAATCAATAGTTATCATGGCAGTAAGATAAGTCAGCCTTATTTCTCTGGAACGCTCGTAATGTGTTTGGAAAATGATCTAGAGAGATTTCCCTACCGTGGTCCGTGTTTGTGAACTAGGTGAATTAAATAATGATTGTTTAAACAATTATTCACAAAGACACGTATTTATTTACAAAAGTTGGTGGGGGGGCGAGCAACAAGTTATGCTCCAACATAGCTTGTGAACGGTCCACCAGTCATCCGTTAAGTCAACTGCTTGATTGGGACCCACACCAAACTAAAATTCCGACAAAGTTAGGTACCAAAGGCGAAGGTGTGCCATTTTATAGGCACCAAACTCAAAATACCCCTTATTATAAATATTTTCTACTTATGTAACTCTCTTTGTCCCCCAAGGTTTTGTGTAATCTCTTTTTCGACTATTTTGCTCATAACTTCTTCGTACGAAGTGGGAATGACCTCATTCTTTTTCTGTTACCTCTGTCTTTCAGTTACCCACAGTATACAAGAAAATTTTTAGGATTTGGAAGCTTAGCAATTGGTGTTTGATATTTATTTTCAATGTAAAGGATGACTCCCCTCTTTATTTTTGGAATCAACATACGTAGAAATGCAATTTGGATAACATGTAGAGCCTTTAAATGTATTATTTTTTACCACAATCATTTTTTATAAAATATTATAATAACAGTGAGTTTATCTAGTTTATAGTTTGGTTTTAAAAATAGGATTTCGACTTCTAACGAAGTCACTGGAATTCCTTGAGTCGATGCATCCAAAATGCAAGCTTTTTTCGACTCTCAAGCCTCTAGACATGTAATTTGTGCAGGAAATATTTTTATGAAAATTTTCTATTAAAGGGGAGTCTTTCTGTTTCAAGATTTGGTCTTGATCATAGAGTTCCGACATCTAACGAAGCCTACGGACTTCCTTGAGTCATTTGTGTTTATGGTATTTTATTCAAATTTTGCAATGATTATCTAGCTTAAAGAAGATCCCATAATCGTTGAGAAGTTATTAACGGTTGAAAACCTTATCTCCTTCTTTCCATGTTTTATTATAGGTAATCTATGACCTTTTCAAAAGATTAGAAGTTCATTATTAGAAGGGATATTTCGAGTTTGGTGCCTATAAAATTGTACACTTTCGCGTTTGGTGCCTAACTTTGTCAATATCTGAGTTTGGTGCCCAGTCAACGAATTGGCGTTGATTGACCGTGTTGACCATCCAATTTAGTGTTAAAAATATGAAATGTCTAATAAAATTCTAAACTCCGTTTTATTCACTAACTGCGCCCTATCTTCTACATACTCCATGTTTGAGAAATGAGAGATGTTGATTTTCTTTCACGAGGTTTTAGGTTCCACTCTTAATACCATTGCCATCTTCTTTCATTGCTAATCTCAAATCATACACTGAGCTACTGTTATTTTCTCATATGAGCACCTGTTTACACAAAATTAATTCCAAAGTATAAGCATAGCTCCCTTCATTGTTTACCGGTAAATCATCCAAAATCTATCTCTCATGTAAACCCCAATAATCGTTTCCTTAAACCTTAAGACTAACCATTATTGTATTGAACAAATGAATCCATGTAAATGGCCCTATTCATTTTTCAAATTAATCATTATTGTGTTAATTAAATTTGTTTCCATTTTATGTAAATCAATAGTTATCATGGCAGTAAGATAAGTCAGCCTTATTTCTCTGGAACGCTCGTAATGTGTTTGGAAAATGATCTAGAGAGATTTCCCTACCGTGGTCCGTGTTTGTGAACTAGGTGAATTAAATAATGATTGTTTAAACAATTATTCACAAAGACACGTATTTATTTACAAAAGTTGGTGGGGGGGGGAGAGCAACAATTTATGCTCCAACATAGCTTGTGAACGGTCCACCAGTCATCCGTTAAGTCAACTGCTTGATTGGGACCCACACCAAACTCAAATTCCGACAAAGTTAGGTACCAAAGGCGAAGGTGTGCCATTTTATAGGCACCAAACTCAAAATACCCCTTATTATAAATATTGTCTACTTATGTAACTCTCTTTGTCCCCCAAGGTTTTGTGTAATCTCTTTTTCGACTATTTTGTTCATAACTTCTTCATACGAAGTGGGAATGACCTCATTCTTTTTCTGTTACCTCTGTCTTTCAGTTACCCACAGTATACAAGAAATTTTTTAGGATTTGGACGCTTAGCAATTGGTGTTTGATCCTTATTTTCAATGTAAAGGATGACTCCCCTCTTTATTTTTGGAATCAACATACGTAGAAATGCAATTTGGATAACATGTAGAGCCTTTAAATGTATTATTCTTTACCACAATCATTTCTTAGAAAATATTATAATAACAATGAGTTTATCTAGTTTATAGTTTGGTTTTAAAAACAGGATTTCGACTTCTAACGAAGTCACTGGAATTCCTTGAGCCAATGCATCCAAAATGCAAGCTTTTTTCGACTCTCAAGCCTCTAGACATGTAATTTGTGCAGGAAATATTTTTCTGAAAATTTTCTATTAAAGGGGAGTCTTTCTGTTTCATGATTTGGTCTTGATCATAGAGTTCCGACATCTAACGAAGCCTACGGACTTCCTTGAGTCATTTGTGTTTATGGTATTTTATTCAAATTTTGCAATGATTATCTAGCTTAAAGAAGATCCCATAATCGTTGAGAAGTTATTAACGGTTGAAAACCTTATCTCCTTCTTTCCATGTTTTATTATAGGTAATCTATGACCTTTTCAAAAGATTAGAAGTTCATTATTAGAAGGGATATTTCGAGTTTGGTGCCTATAAAATTGTACACTTTCGCGTTTGGTGCCTAACTTTGTCAATATCTGAGTTTGGTGCCCAGTCAACGAATTGGCGTTGATTGACCGTGTTGACCATCCAATTTAGTGTAAAAAATGTGAAATGTCTAATAAAATTCTAAACTCCGTTTTATTCACTAACTGCGCCCTATCTTCTACATACTCCATGTTTGAGAAATGAGAGATGTTGATTTTCTTTCACGAGGTTTTAGGTTCCACTCTTAATACCATTGCCATCTTCTTTCATTGCTAATCTCAAATCATACACTGAGCTACTGTTATTTTCTCATATGAGCACCTGTTTACACAAAATTAATTCCAAAGTATAAGCATAGCTCCCTTCATTGTTTACCGGTAAATCATCCAAAATCTATCTCTCATGTAAACCCCAATAATCGTTTCCTTAAACCTTCAGACTAACCATTATTGTATTGAACAAATGAATCCATGTAAATGACCCTATTCATTTTTCAAATTAATCATTATTGTGTTAATTAAATTTGTTTCCATTTTATGTAAATCCATAGTTATCATGGCAGTAAGATAAGTCAGCCTTATTTCTCTGGAACGCTCGTAATGTGTTTGGAAAATGATCTAGAGAGATTTCCCTACAGTGGTCCGTGTTTTTGAACTAGTTAAATTAAATAATGATTGTTTAAACAATTATTCACAAAGACACGTATTTATTTACAAAAGTTGGTGGGGGGGGGGGGGGGGG
>NW_020648749.1:8927-49352 GCF_003573695.1 Papaver somniferum
AGCAACAAGTTGTGCTCCAACATAGCTTGTGAACGGTCCACCAGTCATCCGTTAAGTCAACTGCTTGATTGGGACCCACACCAAACTCAAATTCCGACAAAGTTAGGTACCAAAGGCGAAGGTGTGCCATTTTATAGGCACCAAACTCAAAATACCCCTTATTATAAATATTGTCTACTTATGTAACTCTCTTTGTCCCCCAAGGTTTTGTGTAATCTCTTTTTCGACTATTTTGTTCATAACTTCTTCATACGAAGTGGGAATGACCTCATTCTTTTTCTGTTACCTCTGTCTTTCAGTTCCCCACAGTATACAGGAATTTTTTTAGGATTTGAACACTTACCAATTGGTGTTTCATCCTTATTTTCAATGTAAAGGATGACTTCCCTCTTTATTTTTGGAATCAACATACCTAGAAATGCAATTTGGATAACATGTAGAGCCTCTAAATGTATTATTTTTTACCACAATCATTTTTTAGGATTTCGACTTTTAACGAAGTCACTGGAATTCCTTGAGTCAATGCATCCAAAATGCAAGCTTTTTTCGACTCTCAAGCCTCTAGACATGTAATTTGTGCAGGAAATATTTTTCTGAAAATTTTCTATTAAAGGGGAGTCTTTCTGTTTCATGATTTGGTCTTGATCATAGAGTTCCGACATCTAACGAAGCCTACGGACTTCCTTGAGTCATTTGTGTTTATGGTATTTTATTCAAATTTTGCAATGATTATATAGCTTAAAGAAGATCCCATAATCGTTGAGAAGTTATTAACGGTTGCAAACCTTATCTCCTTCTTTCCATGTTTTATTATAGGTAATCTATGACCTTTTCAAAAGATTATAAGTTCATTATTAGAAGGGATATTTCGAGTTTGGTGCCTATAAAATTGTACACTTTCGCGTTTGGTGCCTAACTTTGTCAATATCTGAGTTTGGTGCCCAGTCAACGAATTGGCGTTGATTGACCGTGGTGACCATCCAATTTAGAGTTAAAAATGTGAAATGTCTAATAAAATTCTAAACTCCGTTTTATTCACTAACTGCGCCCTATCTTCTACATACTCCATGTTTGAGAAATGAGAGTTGTTAATTTTCTTTCACGAGGTTTTAGGTTCCACTCTTAATACCATTGACATCTTCTTTCATTGCTAATCTCAAATCATACACTGAGCTACTGTTATTTTATCATATGACCACCTGTTTACACAAAATTAATTCCAAAGTATAAGCATAGCTCCCTTCATTGTTTACCGGTAAATCATCCAAAATCTATCTCTCATGTAAACCCCAATAATCGTTTCCTTAAACCTTCAGACTAACCATTATTGTATTGAACAAATGAATCCATGTAAATGACCCTATTCATTTTTCAAATTAATCATTATTGTGTTAATTAAATTTGTTTCCGTTTTATGTAAATCCATAGTTATCATGGCAGTAAGATAAGTCAGCCTTATTTCTCTGGAACGCTCGTAACGTGTTTGGAAAATGATCTAGAGAGATTTCCCTACAGTGGTCCGTGTTTGTGAACTAGTTGAATTAAATAATGATTGTTTAAACAATTATTCACAAAGACACGTATTTATTTACAAAAGTTGGTGGGGGGCGAGCAACAAGTTGTGCTCCAACATAGCTTGTGAACGGTCAACCAGTCATCCGTTAAGTCAACTGCTTGATTGGGACCCACACCAAACTCAAATTCCGACAAAGTTAGGTACCAAAGGCGAAGGTGTGCCATTTTATAGGCACCAAACTCAAAATACCCCTTATTATAAATATTGTCTACTTATGTAACTCTCTTTGTCCCCCAAGGTTTTGTGTAATCTCTTTTTCGACTATTTTGTTCATAACTTCTTCATACGAAGTGGGAATGACCTCATTCTTTTTCTATTACCTCTGTCTTTCAGTTACCCACAGTATATAGGAAATTTTTTAGGATTTGGACGCTTAGCAATTGGTGTTTGATCCTTATTTTCAATGTAAAGGATGACTCCACTCTTTATTTTTGGAATCAACATACGTAGAAATGCAATTTGGATAACATGTAGAGCCTTTAAATGTATTATTTTTTACCACAATAATTTTTTAGAAAATATTATAATAAAAATGAGTTTATCTAGTTTATAGTTTGGTTTTAAAAACAGGATTTCGACTTCTAACGAAGTCACTGGAATTCCTTGAGTCAATGCATCCAAAATGCAAGCTTTTTTCGACTCTCAAGCCTCTAGACATGTAATTTGTGCAGGAAATATTTATCTGAAAATTTTCTATTAAAGGGGAGTCTTTCTGTTTCATGATTTGGTCTTGATCATAGAGTTCCGACATCTAACGAAGCCTACGGACTTCCTTGAGTCATTTGTGTTTATGGTATTTTATTCAAATTTTGCAATGATTATCTAGCTTAAAGAAGATCCCATAATCGTTGAGAAGTTATTAACGGTTGCGAACCTTATCTCCTTCTTTCCATGTTTTATTATAAGTAATCTATGACCTTTTCAAAAGATTAGAAGTTCATTATTAGAAGGGATATTTCGAGTTTGGTGCCTATAAAATTGTACACTTTCGCGTTTGGTGCCTAACTTTGTCAATATCTGAGTTTGGTGCCCAGTCAACGAATTGGCGTTGATTGACCGTGTTGACCATCCAATTTAGAGTTAAAAATGTGAAATGTCTAATAAAATTCTAAACTCCGTTTTATTCACTAACTGCGCCCTATCTTCTACATACTCCATGTTTGAGAAATGAGAGTTGTTGATTTTCTTTCACGAGGTTTTAGGTTCCACTCTTAATACCATTGCCATCTTCTTTCATTGCTAATCTCAAATCATACACTGAGCTACTGTTATTTTCTCATATGACCACCTGTTTACACAAAATTAATTCCAAAGTATAAGCATAGCTCCCTTCATTGTTTACCGGTAAATCATCCAAAATCTATCTCTCATGTAAACCCCAATAATCGTTTCCTTAAACCTTCAGACTAACCATTACTGTATTGAACAAATGAATCCATGTAAATGACCCTATTCATTTTTCAAATTAATCATTATTGTGTTAATTAAATTTGTTTCCGTTTTATGTAAATCCATAGTTATCATGGCAGTAAGATAAGTCAGCCTTATTTCTCTGGAACGCTCGTAACGTGTTTGGAAAATGATCTAGAGAGATTTCCCTACAGTGGTCCGTGTTTGTGAACTAGTTGAATTAAATAATGATTGTTTAAACAATTATTCACAAACACACGTATTTATTTACAAAAGTTGGTGGGGGGGGCAGCAACAAGTTGTGCTCCAACATAGCTTGTGAACGGTCCACCAGTCATCCGTTAAGTCAACTGCTTGATTGGGACCCACACCAAACTCAAATTCCGACAAAGTTAGGTACCAAAGGCGAAGGTGTGCCATTTTATAGGCACCAAACTCAAAATACCCCTTATTATAAATATTGTCTACTTATGTAACTCTCTTTGTCCCCCAAGGTTTTGTGTAATCTCTTTTTCGACTATTTTGTTCATAACTTCTTCATACGAAGTGGGAATGACCTCATTCTTTTTCTGTTACCTCTGTCTTTCAGTTACCCACAGTATACAAGAAAATTTTTAGGATTTGGACGCTTAGAAATTGGTGTTTGATCCTTATTTTCAATGTAAAGGATGACTCCACTCTTTATTTTTGGAATCAACATACGTAGAAATGCAATTTGGATAACATGTAGAGCCTTTAAATGTATTATTTTTTACCACAATCATTTCTTAGAAAATATTATAATAACAATGAGTTTATCTAGTTTATAGTTTGGTTTTAAAAACAGGATTTCGACTTCTAACGAAGTCACTGGAATTCCTTGAGTCAATGCATCCAAAATGCAAGCTTTTTTCGACTCTCAAGCCTCTAGACATGTAATTTGTGCAGGAAATATTTTTCTGAAAATTTTCTATTAAAGAGGAGTCTTTCTGTTTCATGACTTATTCTTGATCATAGAGTTCCGACATCTAACGAAGCCCGCGGACTTCCTTGAGTCATTTATGTTTATGGTATTTTATTCAAATTTCGCAATGATTATCTAGCTTAAAGAAGATCCCATAATCGTTGAGAAGTTATTAACGGTTGAAAACCTTAAATCCTTCTTTCCATGTTTTATTATAGGTAATCTATGACCTTTTCAAAAGATTAGAAGTTCATTATTAGAAGGGATATTTCGAGTTTGGTGCCTATAAAATTGTACACTTTCGCGTTTGGTGCCTAACTTTGTCAATATCTGAGTTTGGTGCCCAGTCAACGAATTGGCGTTGATTGACCGTGTTGACCATCCAATTTAGTGTTAAAAATGTGAAATGTCTAATAAAATTCTAAACTCCGTTTTATTCACTAACTGTGCCCTATCTTCTACATACTCCATGTTTGAGAAATGAGAGATGTTGATTTTCTTTCACGAGGTTTTAGGTTCCACTCTTAATACCATTGCCATCTTCTTTCATTGCTAATCTCAAATCATACACTGAGCTACTGTTATTTTCTCATATGAGCACATGTTTACACAAAATTAATTCCAAAGTATAAGCATAGCTCCCTTCATTGTTTACCGGTAAATCATCCAAAATCTATCTCTCATGTAAACCCCAATAATCGTTTCCTTAAACCTTAAGACTAACCATTATTGTATTGAACAAATGAATCCATGTAAATGACCCTATTCATTTTTCAAATTAATCATTATTGTGTTAATTAAATTTGTTTCCATTTTATGTAAATCCATAGTTATCATGGCAGTAAGATAAGTCAGCCTTATTTCTCTGGAACGCTCGTAACGTGTTTGGAAAATGATCTAGAGAGATTTCCCTACAGTGGTCCGTGTTTGTGAACTAGTTGAATTAAATAATGATTGTTTAAACAATTATTCACAAAGACACGTATTTATTTACAAAAGTTGGTGGGGGGCGAGCAACAAGTTGTGCTCCAACATAGCTTGTGAACGGTCCACCAGTCATCCGTTAAGTCAACTGCTTGATTGGGACCCACACCAAACTCAAATTCCGACAAAGTTAGGTACCAAAGGCGAAGGTGTGCCATTTTATAGGCACCAAACTCAAAATACCCCTTATTATAAATATTGTCTACTTATGTAACTCTCTTTGTCCCCCAAGGTTTTGTGTAATCTCTTTTTCGACTATTTTGTTCATAACTTCTTCATACGAAGTGGGAATGACCTCATTCTTTTTCTGTTACCTCTGTCTTTCAGTTACCCACAGTATACAAGAAATTTTTTAGGATTTGGACGCTTAGCAATTGGTGTTTGATCCTTATTTTCAATGTAAAGGATGACTCCCCTCTTTATTTTTGGAATCAACATACGTAGAAATGCAATTTGGATAACATGTAGAGCCTTTAAATGTATTATTTTTTACCACAATCATTTTTTATAAAATATTATAATAACAGTGAGTTTATCTAGTTTATAGTTTGGTTTTAAAAATAGGATTTCGACTTCTAACGAAGTCACTGGAATTCCTTGAGTCGATGCATCCAAAATGCAAGCTTTTTTCGACTCTCAAGCCTCTAGACATGTAATTTGTGCAGGAAATATTTTTATGAAAATTTTCTATTAAAGGGGAGTCTTTCTGTTTCAAGATTTGGTCTTGATCATAGAGTTCCGACATCTAACGAAGCCTACGGACTTCCTTGAGTCATTTGTGTTTATGGTATTTTATTCAAATTTTGCAATGATTATCTAGCTTAAAGAAGATCCCATAATCGTTGAGAAGTTATTAACGGTTGAAAACCTTATCTCCTTCTTTCCATGTTTTATTATAGGTAATCTATGACCTTTTCAAAAGATTAGAAGTTCATTATTAGAAGGGATATTTCGAGTTTGGTGCCTATAAAATTGTACACTTTCGCGTTTGGTGCCTAACTTTGTCAATATCTGAGTTTGGTGCCCAGTCAACGAATTGGCGTTGATTGACCGTGTTGACCATCCAATTTAGTGTTAAAAATATGAAATGTCTAATAAAATTCTAAACTCCGTTTTATTCACTAACTGCGCCCTATCTTCTACATACTCCATGTTTGAGAAATGAGAGATGTTGATTTTCTTTCACGAGGTTTTAGGTTCCACTCTTAATACCATTGCCATCTTCTTTCATTGCTAATCTCAAATCATACACTGAGCTACTGTTATTTTCTCATATGAGCACCTGTTTACACAAAATTAATTCCAAAGTATAAGCATAGCTCCCTTCATTGTTTACCGGTAAATCATCCAAAATCTATCTCTCATGTAAACCCCAATAATCGTTTCCTTAAACCTTAAGACTAACCATTATTGTATTGAACAAATGAATCCATGTAAATGACCCTATTAATTTTTCAAATTAATCATTATTGTGTTAATTAAATTTGTTTCCATTTTATGTAAATCCATAGTTATCATGGCAGTAAGATAAGTCAGCCTTATTTCTCTGGAACGCTCGTAACGTGTTTGGAAAATGATCTAGAGAGATTTCCCTACAGTGGTCCGTGTTTGTGAACTAGTTGAATTAAATAATGATTGTTTAAACAATTATTCACAAAGACACGTATTTATTTACAAAAGTTGGGGTGGGGGGGCGAGCAACAAGTTGTGCTCCAACATAGCTTGTGAACGGTCCACCAGTCATCCGTTAAGTCAACTGCTTGATTGGGACCCACACCAAACTCAAATTCCGACAAAGTTAGGTACCAAAGGCGAAGGTGTGCCATTTTATAGGCACCAAACTCAAAATACCCCTTATTATAAATATTGTCTACTTATGTAACTCTCTTTGTCCCCCAAGGTTTTGTGTTATCTCTTTTTCGACTATTTTGTTCATAACTTCTTCATACGAAGTGGGAATGACCTCATTCTTTTTCTGTTACCTCTGTCTTTCAGTTACCCACAGTATACAAGAAAATTTTTAGGATTTGGACGCTTAGAAATTGGTGTTTGATCCTTATTTTCAATGTAAAGGATGACTCCCCTCTTTATTTTTGGAATCAACATACGTAGAAATGCAATTTGGATAACATGTAGAGCCTTTAAATGTATTATTCTTTACCACAATCATTTCTTAGAAAATATTATAATAACAATGAGTTTATCTAGTTTATAGTTTGGTTTTAAAAACAGGATTTCGACTTCTAACGAAGTCACTGGAATTCCTTGAGTCAATGCATCCAAAATGCAAGCTTTTTTCGACTCTCAAGCCTCTAGACATGTAATTTGTGCAGGAAATATTTTTCTGAAAATTTTCTATTAAAGGGGAGTCTTTGTGTTTCATGATTTGGTCTTGATCATAGAGTTTCGACATCTAACGAAGCCTACGGACTTCCTTGAGTCATTTGTGTTTATGGTATTTTATTCAAATTTTGCAATGATTATCTAGCTTAAAGAAGATCCCATAATCGTTGAGAAGTTATTAACGGTTTCAAACCTTATCTCCTTCTTTCCATGTTTTATTATAGGTAATCTATGACCTTTTCAAAAGATTATAAGTTCATTATTAGAAGGGATATTTCGAGTTTGGTGCCTATAAAATTGTACACTTTCGCGTTTGGTGCCTAACTTTGTCAATATCTGAGTTTGGTGCCCAGTCAACGAATTGGCGTTGATTGACCGTGTTGACCATCCAATTTAGAGTTAAAAATTTGAAATGTCTAATAAACTTATAAACTCCGTTTTATTCACTAACTGCGCCCTATCTTCTACATACTCCATGTTTGAGAAATGAGAGTTGTTGATTTTCTTTCACGAGGTTTTAGGTTCCACTCTTAATACCATTGCCATCTTCTTTCATTGCTAATCTCAAATCATACACTGATCTACTGTTATTTTCTCATATGACCACCTGTTTACACAAAATTAATTCCAAAGTATAAGCATAGCTCCCTTCATTGTTTACCGGTAAATCATCCTAAATCTATCTCTCATGTAAACCCCAATAATCGTTTCTTTAAACCTTCAGACTAACCATTACTGTATTGAACAAATGAATCCATGTAAATGACCCTATTCATTTTTCAAATTAATCATTATTGTGTTAATTAAATTTGTTTCCGTTTTATGTAAATCCATAGTTATCATGGCAGTAAGATAAGTCAGCCTTATTTCTATGGAACGCTCGTAACGTGTTTGGAAAATGATCTAGAGAGATTTCCCTACAGTGGTCCGTGTTTGTGAACTAGTTAAATTAAATAATGATTGTTTAAACAATTATTCACAAAGACACGTATTTATTTACAAAAGTTGGTGGGGGGCGAGCAACAAGTTGTGCTCCAACATAGCTTGTGAACGGTCCACCAGTCATCCGTTAAGTCAACTGCTTGATTGGGACCCACACCAAACTCAAATTCCGACAAAGTTAGGTACCAAAGGCGAAGGTGTGCCATTTTATAGGCACCAAACTCAAAATACCCCTTATTATAAATATTGTCTACTTATGTAACTCTCTTTGTCCCCCAAGGTTTTGTGTAATCTCTTTTTCGACTATTTTGTTCATAACTTCTTCATACGAAGTGGGAATGACCTCATTCTTTTTCTGTTACCTCTGTCTTTCAGTTACCCACAGTATACAAGAAAATTTTTAGGATTTGGACGCTTAGCAATTAGTGTTTGATCCTTATTTTCAATGTAAAGGATGACTTCCCTCTTTATTTTTGGAATCAACATACGTATAAATGCAATTTGGATAACATGTAGAGCCTTTAAATGTATTATTCTTTACCACAATAATTTCTTAGAAAATATTATAATAACAATGAGTTTATCTAGTTTATAGTTTGGTTTTAAAAACAGGATTTCGACTTCTAACGAAGTCACTGGAATTCCTTGAGTCAATGCATCCAAAATGCAAGCTTTTTTCGACTCTCAAGCCTCTAGACATGTAATTTGTGCAGGAAATATTTTTCTGAAAATTTTCTATTAAAGGGGAGTCTTTCTGTTTCATGATTTGGTCTTGATCATAGAGTTCCGACATCTAACAAAGCCTGCGGACTTCCTTGAGTCATTTGTGTTTATGGTATTTTATTCAAATTTTGCAATGATTACCTAGCTTAAAGAAGATCCCATAATCGTTGAGAAGTTATTAGCGGTTGCAAACCTTATCTCCTTCTTTACATCTTTTATTACAGCTAATCTATGACCTTTTCATAAGATTAGAAGTTCATTATTAGAAGGGATTTTCGAGTTTAGTGCCTATAAAATGGTACACTTTCGCGTTTGGTGCCTAACTTTGTCAATATCTGAGTTTGGTGCCCAGTCAACGAATTGGCATTGATTGACCGTGTTGACCGTCCAATTTAGAGTTAAAAATGTGAAATGTCTAATAAAATTCTAAACTCCGTTTTATTCACTAACTGCGCCTTATATTCTACATGCTCCATGTTTGAGAAATGAGAGTTGTTGATTTTCATTCACGAGGTTTTAGGTTCCACTATTTATACCATTGCCATGTTCTTTCATTGCTAATCTCAAATAATACACTGAGCTACTGTTATTTTCTCATATGACCACCTGTTTACACAAAATTAAATCCAAAGTATAAGCATAACTCCCTTCATTGTTTACCGGTAAATCATCCAAAATCTATCTCTCATGTAAACCCCAATAATCGTTTCCTTAAACCTTCAAACTAACCATTATTGTATTGAACAAATGAATCCATGTAAATGACCCAATTAATTTTTCAAATTAATCATCATTGTGTTAATTAAATTTGTTTCAATTTTATGTAAATCCATAGTTATCATGGCAGTCAGATAAGTCGGCCTTATTTCTCTGGAACGCTCGTAACGTGTTTGGAAAATGGTCTAGAGAGATTTCCCTACCGTGGTCCGTGTTAGTGAACTAGTTAAATTAAATAATGATTGTTTAAACAATTATTCACAAAGACACGTATTTATTTACAAAAGTTGGCGGGGGGACGAGCAACAAGTTGTGCTCCAACACATCTTGTGAACGGTCCACCGGTCATCCGTTAAGTCAACTGCTTGATTGGGACCCACACCAAACTAAATTCCGACAAAGTTAGGTACCAAAGGCTAAGGTGTGCCATTTTATAGGCACCAAAATCAAAATACCCCTTATTATAAATATTGTCTACTTATATAACTCTCTTTGTCCCCCAAGGTTTTATGTAATCTCTTTTTAGACTATTTTGCTCGTAACTTCTTCATACGAAGTGGGAATGACCTCATTCTTTATCTGTTACCTCTGTCTTTCAGTTTCCCATAGTATACATGAAATTTTTTAGGATTTGGACGCTTAGCAATTTGTGTTTCATCCTTATTTTCAATGTAAAGGATGACTTGCCTCTTTATTTTTGGAATCAACATACGTAGAAATGCAATTTGGATAATATGTTAATCCTTTCAATGTATTATTTTTTACCACAATCATTTTTTAGAAAATTTTATAATAAAAATGAGTTTATCTAGTTTATAGTTTGGTGTTTAAAAGAGGATTTCGACTTATAACGAAGTCACTGGACTTCCTTGAGTCAATGCATCCAAAATGCAAGCTTTTTTCGACTCTCAAGCCTCTAGACATGTAATTTGTGCAGGAAATATTTTTTCTGAAAATTTTCTATTACAGGGGAGTCTTTCTGTTTCATGATTTGGTCTTGATCATAGAGTTCCGACAACTAACGAAGCCTGCGGACTTCCTTGAGTCATTTGTGTTTATGGTATTTTATTCAAATTTTGCGATGATTATCTAGCTTAAATAAGATCCCGTAATCGTTGAGAAGTTATTAACGGTTGAAAACCTTATCTCCTTCTTTCCATGTTTTATTATAGGTAATCTATGACCTTTTTAAGAGATTAGAAGTTCATTATTAGAAGGGATATTTCCAGTTTGGTGCCTATAAAATGGTACACTTTCGCGTTTGGTGCCTAACTTTGTCAATATCTGAGTTTGGTGCCCAGTCAACGAATTGGCGTTGATTGACCGTGTTGACCATTCAACTTAGAGTTAAAAATGTGAAATGTCTAATAAAATTCTAAACTCCGTTTTATTCACTAACTGCGCCTTATCTTCTACATACTCCATGTTTGAGAAATGAGAGTTGTTGATTTTCATTCACGAGGTTTTAGGTTCCACTCTTAATACCATTGCCATCTTCTTTCATTGCTAATCTCAAATCATACACTGAGCTACTGTTATTTTCTCATATGACCACCTGTTTACACAAAATTAAATCCAAAGTATAAGCGTTGCTCCCTTCATTGTTTACCGGTAAATCATCCAAAATCTATCTCTCATGTAAACCCCAACAATCGTTTCCTTAAACCTTCAAACTAACCATTATTGTATTGGACAAACGAATCCATGTAAATGACCCTATTTATTTTTCTAATTAATCATTATTGTATTAATTAAATTTGTTTCCACTTTATGTAAATCCATAGTTATCATGGCAGTCAGATAAGTCATCCTTATTTCTCTGGAACGCTCGTAACGTGTTTGGAAAATGATCTAGAGTGATTTCCCTACCGTGGTACGTGTGAGTGAACTAGTTAAATTAAATAATTTGTTTAAGCAATTATTCACAAAGAAACATATTCATTTACAAAAGTTGGCGGGGGGCCGAGAAACAAGTTGTGCTCCAACACATCTTGTGAACGGTCCACCAGTCATCCGTTAAGTCAACGGCTTGGTTGGGACCCACACCAAACTCGAATTCCGACAAAGTTAGGTACCAAAGGCAAAGGTGTGCCATTTTATAGGCACCAAACTCAAAATACCCCTTATTATAAATATTTTCTACTTATATAACTCTCTTTGTCCCCCAAGGTTTTGTGTAATCTCTTTTTCGACTATTTTGCTCATAACTTCTTCATACGAAGTGGGAATGACCTCATTCTTTATCTGTTACCTATGTCTTTAAGTTTCCCACAGTATACATGAAAAATTTTAGGATTTGGACGCTTAGCAATTAGTGTTTCATCCTTATTTTCAATGTAAAGGATGACTTCCCTCTTTATTTTTGGAATCAACATACGTAGAAATGCAATTTGGATAAAAAGTAGAGCCTTTAAATGTATTATTTTTTACCACAATCATTTCTTAGAAAATTTTATCATAAAAATGAGTATATATAGTTTATAGTTTGGTGTTAAAAAGAGGATTTCAACTTCTAACGAAGTCACTAGACTTCCTTGATTCAATGCATCCAAAATGCAAGTTTTTTTCGACTCTCAAGCCTCTAGACATGTAATTTGTGCAGGAAATATTTTTTCAGAAAATTTTCTATTAAAGGGGAGTCTTTCTGTTTCATGATTTGGTCTTGATCATAGAGTTCCGACATCTAACGAAGCCTGCGGACTTCCTTGAGTGATTTGTGTTTATGGTAGTTTATTCAAATTTTGCGATGATTATCTAGCTTAAAGAAGATCCCATAATCGTTGAGAAGTTATTAACGGTTGAAAACCTTATCTCCTTCTTTCCATGTTTTACTATAGGTAATCTATGAACTTTTTAAGAGATTAGAATTTCATTATTAGAAGGGATATTTCGAGTTTGGTGCCTATAAGATGGTACATTTTCGCGTTTGGTGCCTAACTTTGTCAATATCTGAGTTTGGTGCCCAGTCAACGAATTGGCGTTGATTGACACCGTGTTGACCATCCAATTTAGAGTTAAAAATGTTAAATGTCTAATAAACTTCTAAACTCCGTTTTATTCACTAATTGCGCCTTATCTTCTACATACTCCATGTTTGAGAAATGAGAGTTGTTGATTTTCATTCACGAGGTTTTAGGTTCCACTCTTAATACCATTGCCATCTTCTTTCATTGCTAATCTCAAATCATACACTGACCTACTGTTATTTTCTCATATGACCACCTGTTTACACAAAATTAAATCCAAAGTATAAGCATAGCTCCCTTCATTGTTTACCGGTAAATCATCCAAAATCTATCTCTCATGTAAACCCCAATAATCGTTTCCTTAAACCTTCAAACTAACCATTATTGTATTGAACAAATGAATCCATGTAAATGACCCTATTCATTTTTTAAAATTAATAATTATTGTATTAATTAAATTTGTTTCCATTTTATGTAAATCCATAGTTATCATGGCAGTCAGATAAGTCAGCCTTATTTCTCTGGAACGCTCGTAACGTGTTTGGAAAATGATCTAGAGAGATTTCCCTACCGTGGTCCGTGTTAGTGAACTAATTAAATTAAATAATGATTGTTTAAATAATTATTCTCAAAGACACGTATTTATTTACAAAAGTTGGCGGGGGGCCGAGCAACAAGTTGTGCTCCAACACAGCTTGTAAACGGTCCACCAGTCATCCGTTAAGTCAACTGCTTGGTTGGGACCCACACAAAACTCAAATTCCCACAAAAATAGGTACCAAAGGCAAAGGTGTGCCATTTTATAGGCACTAAACTCAAAATACCCCTTATTATAAATATTGTCTACTTATATAACTCTCTTTGTCCCCCAAGGGTTTGTGTAATCTCTTTTTCGACTATTTTGCTCATAACTTCTTAATACGAAGTGGGAATGACCTCATTCTTTTTCTGTTACCTGTGTCTTTCAGTTCTCCACAATATACAGGAAAAATTTTAGGATTTGGACGCTTAGCAATTGGTGTTGCATCCTTATTTTCAATGTAAAGGATGACTTCCCTCTTTATTTTTGGAATCAACATACGTAGAAATGCAATTTGGATAATATGTAGAGACTTTAAATGTATTATTTTTTACCACAATCATTTTTTAGAAAATTTTAATAATAAAAATGAGTTTATCCAGTTTATAGTTTGGTTTTAAAAAAAGGATATCGACTTCTAACGAAGTCACTAGACTTCCTTGAGTCAATGCATCAAAAATGCAATCTTTTTTCGACTCTCAAGCCTCTAGACATGTAATTTGTGCAGGAAATATTTTTTCTAAAAATTTTCTATTAAAGGGGAAACTTTATGTTTCATGATTTGGGCTTGATCATATAGTTCCGACATCTAACGAAGCCTGCGGACTTCCTTGAGTCATTTGTGTTTATGGTATTTTATTCAAATTTTGCGATGATTATCAAGCTTAAAGAAGATCCCATAATCGTTGAGAAGTTATTAACGGTTGCAAACCTTATCTCCTTCTTTCCATGTTTTATTATAGGTAATCTATGACCTTTTTAATAGATTAGAAGTTCATTATTAGAAGGGATATTTCGAGTTTGGTGCCTATAAAATGGTACATTTTCGCGTTTGGTGCCTAACTTTGTCAATATCCGAATTTGGTGCCCAGTCAACGAATTGGCGTTGATTGACACCGTGTTGACTATCCAATTTAGAGTTAAAAAATGTTAAATGTATAATAAACTTCTAAACTCCATTTTATTCACTAACTGCGCCTTATCTTCTACATACTTCATGTTTGAGAAATGAGAGTTGTTGATTTTCATTCACGGGGTTTTAGGTTCCACTCTTAATACCATTGCCATCTTCTTTCATTGCTAATCTCAAATCATACACTGAGCTACTGTTATTTTCTCATATGACCACCTGTTTACACAAAATTAAATCCAAAGTATAAGCATAGCTCCCTTCATTGTTTACCCATAAATCATCCAAAATCCATCTCTCATGTAAACCCCAATAATCGGTTCCTTAATCCTTCAATTAACCATTATTATATTGAACAAATGAATCCATGTAAATGACCCTATTCATTTTTCAAATTAATCATTTTCGTATTAATTAAAAAAAAAACCATTTTATGTAAATCCATATTTATCATTGCAGTCAGATTATGTCAGCCTTATTTGTCAGGAACGCCCGTAACGTGTTTGGACAATGCTCTAGAGATATTTCCCGATCGTGGTCCGTGTTAGTGAACTAGTTAAATTAAATAATTATTGTTTAAACAATTATTCACAAAGTCACGTATTTATTTACAAAATTTGGCGGGGGCCGAGCAACAAGTTGTGCTCCAACACAGCTTGTGAATGGTCCACCAGTCATCCGTTAAGTCAACTGCTTGGTTGGGACCCACAAAAAACTCAAATTCCGACAAAAATAGGTACCAAAGGCAAAGGTGTGCCATTTTATAGTCACTAAACTCAAAATACCCCTTATTATAAATATTGTCTACTTATATAACTCTCTTTGTCCCCCAAGGGTTTGTGTAATCTCTTTTTCGACTATTTTGCTCATAACTTCTTCATACGAAGTGGGAATGACCTCATTTTTTTTTCTGTTACCTGTGTCTTTCAGTTCCCCACAGTATACAGGAAAAGTTTTAGGATTTGGACGCTTAGCAATTGGTGTTGCATCCTTATTTTCAATGTAAAGGATGACTTCCCTCTTTATTTTTGGAATCAACATACGTAGAAATGCAATTTGGATAACATGTAAAGCCTTTAAATGTATTATTTTTTACCACAATCATTTTTTAGAAAATTTTATAATAAAAATGAGTTTATCCAGTATATAGTTTGGTTTTAAAAAAAGGATTTCGACTTCTAACGAAGTCACTAGACTTCCTTGAATCAATGCATCCAAAATGCAATCTTTTTTCGACTCTCAAGCCTCTAGACATGTAATTTGTACAGGAATTTTTTTTTCTAAAAATTTTCTATTAAAGGGGAGTCTTTATGTTTCATGATTTGGTCTTGATCATATAGTTCCGACATCTAACGAAGCCTGCGGACTTCCTTGAGTCATTTGTGTTTATGGTATTTTATTCAAATTTTTCAATGATTATCTAGCTTATAGAAGATCCCATAATCGTTGAGAAGTTATTAACGGTTGCAAACCTTATCTCCTTCTTTCCATGTTTTATTATAGTTAATCTATGACTTTTTTAATAGATTAGAAGTTCATTATTAGAAGGGATATTTCGAGTTTGGTGCCTATAAAATGGTACACTTTCGCGTTTGGTGCCTAACTTTGTCAATATCTGAGTTTGGTGCACAATCGACGAATTGGCGTTGATTGACCGTGTTGACCATCCAATTTAGAGTTAAAAATGTGAAATGTCTAATAAAATTCGAAACTTTGTTTTATTCACTTACTGCGCCCTATCTTCTACATACTCCATGTTTGAGAAATGAGAGTTGTTGATTTTCATTCACGAGGTTTTAGGTTCCACTCTTAATTCCATTGCCATCTTCTTTCATTGCTAATCTCAAATCATACACTGAGCTACTGTTATTTTCTCATATGACCACCTATTTACACAAAATTTAATCCAAAGTATAAGCATAGCTCCCTTCATTGTTTACCCGTAAATCATCCAAAATCTATCTCTCATGTAAACCCCAATAATCGTTTGCTTAAACATTCAAACTAACCATTATTGTATTGAACAAATGAATCCATGTAAATGACCCTATTAATTTTTCAAATTAATCATTATTGTATTAATTAGATTTTTTTCCATTTTATGTAAATCTATAGTTATCATGGCAGTCAGATAAGTCAGCCTTATTTCTCTGGAACGCTCGTAATGTGTTTGGAAAATGATCTAGAGAGATTTCCCTACCGTTGTCCGTAGTGAACTAGTTAAATTAAATAATGATTGTTTAAACAATAATTCACAAAGACACGTATTTATTTACAAAAGTTGGCGGGGGGCCAAGCAACAAGTTGTGCTCCAACACAGCTTGTGAACGGTCCACCAGTCATCCGTTAAGTCAACTGCATGATTGGGACCCACACCAAACTCAAATTCCGACAAAGTTAGGTACCAAAGGCAAAGGTGTGCCATTTTATAGGCACCAAACTCAAAATACCCCTTATTATAAATATTCTCTACTTATGTAACTCTCTTTGTCCCCCAAGGTTTTGTGTAATCTCTTTTTCGACTATTTTGCTCATAACTTCTTCATACGAAGTGGGAATGACCTCATTCTTTTTCTTTTACCTCTGTCATTCAGTTGCCCACAGTATAAAGGAAACTTTTTAGGATTTGTACGCTTAGCAATTGGTGTTTCATCCTTATTTTCAATGTAAAGGATGACTCCCCTCTTTATTTTTGGAATCAACATACGTAGAAATGCAATTTGGATAACATGTAGAGCTTTTAAATGTATTATTTTTTACCACAATCATTTTTTAGAAAATTTTATAATAAAAATGAGTTTATCTAGTTTATAGTTTGGGTTTAAAAAAAGGATTTCGACTTCTAACGAAGTCACTGGACTTCCTTGAGTCAATGCATCCAAAATGCAAGCTTTTTTCGACTCTCAAGCCTCTTGACATGTAATTTGTGCAGGAAATATTTTTTCTGAAAATTTTCTATTAAAGGGGGGTCTTTCTGTTTCATTATTTGGTCTTGATCATAGATTTCCGACATCTAACGAAGCCTGCAGACTTCCTTGAGTCATTTGTGTTTATGGTATTTTATTCAAATTTTGCAATGATTATCTTGCTTAAAGAAGATCCCATAATCGTTGAGAAGTTATTAACGGTTGCAAACCTTATCACCTTATTTCCATGTTTTATTATAGGTAATATATGACCTTTTTAAAATATTAGAAGTTCATTATTATAAGGGATATTTCGAGTTTGGTGCCTATAAAATGGTACACTTTCGCGTTTGGTGCCTAACTTTGTCAATATCTGAGTTTGGTGCCTAGTCAACGAATTGGCGTTGATTGACCGTGTTGACCATCCAATTTAGAGTTAAAAATGTGAAATGTCTAATAAAATTCTTAACTCCGTTTTATTCACTAACTGCGCCCTATCTTCTACATACTCCATGTTTGATAAATGGGAGTTGTTGATTTTCATTCACGAGGTTTTAGGTTCCACTCTTAATACCATTGCCATCTTCTTTCATTGCTAATCTCAAATCATACATTGATCTACTGTTATATTCTTATATGACCACCTGTTTACACAAAATTAAATCCAAACTATAAGCATAGCTCCCTTCATTCTTTACCGGTAAATCATCCAAAATCTATCTCTCATGTAAACCCCAATAATTGTTTCCTTAAACCTTCAAACTAACCATTATTGTATTGCACAAATGAATCCATGTAAATGACCCTATTCATTTTTAAAATTAATAATTATTGTATTAATTAAATTTGTTTCCCTTTTATGTAAATGCGTATTTATCATGGCACTCAGATACGTCAGCCCTATTTCTCTGGAACGCTCGTAACGTGTTTGAAAAATGATCTAGAGAGATTTCCCTACCATGGTCCGTGTTAGTGAACTAGTTAAATTAAATAATTATTGTTTAAACAATTATTCACAAAGACACGTATTTATTTACAAAATTTGGCGGGTGGCGGAGCAACAAGTTGTGCTTCAACACAGCTTGTGAACGGTCCACCAGTCATCCGTTAAGTCAACTTCATGATTGGGACCCACACCAAACTCAAATTCCGACAAAGTTAGGTACCAAAGGCAAAGGTGTGCCATTTTATAGGCACCAAACTCAAAATACCCCTTATTATAAATATTCTCTACTTATGTAACTCTCTTTGTCCCCCAAGGTTTTGTGTAATCTCTTTTTCGACTATTTTGCTCATAACTTCTTCATACGAAGTGGGAATGACCTCATTCTTTTTCTTTTACCTCTGTCATTCAGTTGCCCACAGTATAAAGGAAACTTTTTAGGATTTGTACGCTTAGCAATTGGTGTTTCATCCTTATTTTCAATGTAAAGGATGACTCCCCTCTTTATTTTTGGAATCAACATACGTAGAAATGCAATTTGGATAACATGTAGAGCCTTTAAATGTATTATTTTTTACCACAATCATTTTTTAGAAAATTTTATAATAAAAATGAGTTTATCTAGTTTATAGTTTGGTTTTAAAAAAAGGATTTTGACTTCTAACGAAGTCACTGGACTTCCTTGAGTCAATGCATCCAAAATGCAAGCTTTTTTCGACTCTCAAGCCTCTGGACATGTAATTTGTGCAGGAAATATTTTTTCTGAAAATTTTCTAATAAAGGGGAGTCTTTCTGTTTCATGATTTAGTCTTGATCATAGAGTTCCGACATCTAACGAAGCCTGCGGACTTCCTTGAGTCATTTGTGTTTATGGTATTTTATTCAAATTTTGCAATGATTATCTAGCTTAAAGAATATCCCATAATCGTTGAGAAGTTATTAACTGTTGCAAACCTTATCTCCTTATTTCCATGTTTTATTATAAGTACTCTATGACCTTTTTAAAAGATTAGAAGTTCATTATTAGAAGGGATATTTCGAGTTTGGTGCCTATAAAATGGTACATTTTCGCGTTTGGTGCCTAACTTTGTCAATATCTGAGTTTGGTGCCCAGTCAACGAATTGGCATTGATTGACCGTGTTGACCATCCAATTTAGAGTTAAAAATGTGAAATGTCTGATAAAATTCTTAACTCCGTTTTATTCACTAACTGCGCCCTATCTTCTACATACTCCATGTTTGAGAAATGAGAGTTGTTGATTTTCATTCACGAGGTTTTAGGTTCCACTCTTAATACCATTGCCATATTCTTTCATTGCTAATCTCAAATCATACACTGAGATACTGTTATTTTCTCATATGACCACCTATTTACACAAAATTGAATCCAAAGTATAAGCATAGCTCCCTTCATTGTTTACCCGTAAATCATCCAAAATCTATCTCTCATGTAAACCCCAATAATCGTTTGCTTAAACATTCAAAATAACCATTATTGTATTGAACAAATGAATCCATGTAAATGACCCTATTAGTTTTTCTAATTAATCATTATTGTATTAATTAAATTTGTTTCCATTTTATGTAAATCTATAGTTATCATAGCAGTCAGATAAGTCAGCCTTATTTCTCTGGAACGCTCGTAACGTGTTTGGAAAATGATCTAGAGAGATTTCCCTACCGTGGTCCGTAGTGAACTAGTTAAATTAAATAATGATTGTTTAAACAATAATTCACAAAGACACGTATTTATTTACAAAAGTTGGCGGGGGGGCGAGCAACAAGTTGTGCTCCAACACAGCTTGTGAACGGTCCACCAGTCATCCGTTAAGTCAACTGCTTGATTGGGACCCACACCAAACTCAAATTCTGACAAAGTTAGGTACCAAAGGCAAAGGTGTGCCATTTTATAGGCACCAAACTCAAAATACCCCTTATTATAAATATTCTCTACTTATGTAACTCTCTTTGTCCCCCAAGGTTTTGTGTAATCTCTTTTTCGACTATTTTGCTCATAACTTCTTCATACGAAGTGGGAATGACCTCATTCTTTTTCTGTTACCTCTGTCTTTCAGTTGCCCACAGTATAAAGGAAACTTTTTAGGATTTGTACGCTTAGCAATTGGTGTTTCATCCTTATTTTCAATGTAAAGGATGACTCCCCTCTTTATTTTTGGAATCAACATACGTAGAAATGCAATTTGGATAACATGTAGAGCCTTTAAATGTATTATTTTTTACCACAATCATTTTTTAGAAAATTTTATAATAAAAATGAGTTTATCTAGTTTATAGTTTGGTTTTAAAAAAAGGATTTTGACTTCTAACGAAGTCACTGGACTTCCTTGAGTCAATGCATCCAAAATGCAAGCTTTTTTCGACTCCCAAGCCTCTGGACATGTAATTTGTGCAGGAAATATTTTTTCTAAAAATTTTCTATTAAAGGGGAGTCTTTCTGTTTCATGATTTAGTCTTGATCATAGAGTTCCGACATCTAACGAAGCCTGCGGACTTCCTTGAGTCATTTGTGTTTATGGTATTTTATTCAAATTTTGCAATGATTATCTAGCTTAAAGAATATCCCATAATCGTTGAGAAGTTATTAACGGTTGCAAACCTTATCTCCTTATTTCTATGTTTTACTATAGGTACTCTATGACCTTTTTAAAAGATTAGAAGTTCATTATTATAAGGGATATTTCGAGTTTGGTGCCTATAAAATGGTACACTTTCGCGTTTGGTGCCTAACTTTATCAATATCTGAGTTTGGTGCCCATTCAACGAATTGGCGTTGATTGACCGTGTTGACCATCCAATTTAGAGTTAAAAATGTGAAATTTCTGATAAAATTCTTAACTCCGTTTTATTCACTAACTGCGCCCTATCTTCTACATACTCCATGTTTGAGAAATGAGAGTTGTTGATTTTCATTCACGAGGTTTTAGGTTCCACTCTTAATACCATTGCCATCTTCTTTCATTGCTAATCTCAAATCATACACTGAGCTACTGTTATTTTCTCATATGACCACCTATTTACACAAAATTGAATCCAAAGTATAAGCATAGCTCCCTTCATTGTTTACCCGTAAATCATCCAAAATCTATCTCTCATGTAAACCCCAATAATCGTTTGCTTAAACATTCAAACTAACCATTATTGTATTGAACAAATGAATCCATGTAAATGACCCTATTAATTTTTCAAATTAATCATTATTGTATTAATTAAATTTGTTTCCATTTTATGTAAATCTATAGTTATCATGGCAGTCAGATAAGTCAGCCTTATTTCCATGGAACGCTCGTAACGTGTTTGGAAAATGATCTAGAGAGATTTCCCTACCGTGGTCCGTAGTGAACTAGTTAAATTAAATAATGATTGTTTAAACAATAATTCACAAAGACACGTATTTAATTACAAAAGTTGGCGGGGGGCCGAGCAACAAGTTGTGCTCCAACACAACTTGTGAACGGTCCACCAGTCATCTGTTAAGTCAACTGCTTGATTGGGACCCACACCAAACTCAAATTCCGACAAAGTTACGTACCAAAGGCAAAGATGTGCCATTTTAGAGACACCAAACTCAAAATACCCCTTATTATAAATATTCTCTACTTATATAACTCTCTTTGTCCCCCAAGGTTTTGTGTAATCTCTTTTTCGACTATTTTGCTCATAACTTCTTCATACGAAGTGGGAATGACCTCATTCTTTTTCTGTTACCTCTGTCTATCAGTTCCCCACAGTATACAGGATGACTTCCCTCTTTATTTTCAATGTAAAGGATGACTTCCCTCTTTATTTTTGGAATCAACATACGTAGAAATTCTATTTGGATAACAGGTAGAGACTTTAAATGTATTATTTTTTACCACAATCATTTTTTAGAAAATTTTATAAAAAAAATGAGTTTATCTAGTTTATAGTTTGGTTTTAAAAAAAAGGATTTCGACTTCTAACGAAGTCACTGGACTTCCTTGAGTCAATGCATCCAAAATACAAGATTTTTTCGACTCTCAAGCCTCTAGACATGTAATTTGTTCAGGAAATATTTTTTCTGAAAATTTTCTATTAAAGGAGAGTCTTTCAGTTTCATGATTTGGTCTTGATCATAGAGTTCCGACATCTAACGAAGCCTGCGGACTTCCTTGAGTCATTTGTGTTTATGGTATTTTATTAAAATTTTGCAATGATTAACTAGATTAAAGAAGATCCCATAATCGTTGAGAAGTTATTAACGGTTGCAAACCTTATCTCCTTCTTTCCATGTTTTGTTATAGGTAATCTATGACCTTTTTAAACTATTAGAAGTTCATTATTAGAAGGGATATTTCGAGTTTGGTGCCTATAAAATGGTACACTTTCGCGTTTGGTGCCTAACTTTGTCAATATATGAGTTTGGTGCCCAGGCAAAGAATTGGCGTTGATTGACCGTGTTGACCATCCAATTTAGAGTTAAAAATGTGAAATGTCTAATAAAATTCTAAACTCCGTTTTATTCATATCTTCTACATACTCCATGTTTGAGAAATGAGAGTTGTTGATTTTCATTCACGAGGTTTTAGGTTCCATTCTTAATACCATTGCCATCTTCGTTCATTGCTAATCTCAAATCATACACTGAGCTACTGTTATTTTCTCATATGACCACATGTTTACACGAAATTAAATCCAAAGTATAAGCATAGCTCCCTTCATTGTTTTCCGGTAAATCATCCAAAATCTATCTCTCATGTAAACCCCAATAATCGTTTCCTTAAACATTCAAACTAACCATTATTGTATTGAACAAATGAATCCATGTAAATGACCCTATTCATTTTAAAAATTAATCATTATTGTATTAATTAAATTTGTTTCCATTTTATGTAAATCCATAGTTATCATGGCAGTCAGATAAGTCTGCCTTATTTCTTTGGAACGCCCGTAACGTGTTTGGAAAATGATCTAGAGAGATTTCCCTACCGTGGTCCGTGTTAGTGAACTAGTTAAATTAAATAATTATTGTTTAAATAATTATTCACAAAGACACGTATTTATTTACAAAAGTTGGTGGGGGGCCGAGCAACAAGTTGTGCTCCAACACAGCTTGTGAACCGTCCACCAGTCATCCGCTAAATCAACTAATTCATTGGGATCCTCACCAAACTCAAATTCAGACAAAGTTAGGTACCAAAGGCAAAGGTGTGCCAATTTATAGGCACCAAACTCAAAATAACTTGGTGCCTATAAAACGGCACACCTTTGCCTTTGGTACCTAACTTTGTCAGAATTTGAGTTTGCTGAGGATCCCAATGAAGCAGTTGATTTATCGGATGACTGGTTGACCGTTCACAAGCTGTGTTGGAGCAAAAATTGTTGCTCGCCCCCCTGACAAAATTTGTAAATATATACGTGACTTTGTCAATAATTATCTAAACAATAATTATTTAATTTAACTATTTCACTAATACGGATCACATTAGGGAAATCTTGCTAGAGCATTTTACAAACACGTTACGAGCGTTCCAGAGAAATAAGGCTGACATAATCTGATTTCCATGGTAACTATGGATTTACAGAAAATGGATAAAAAATTAATTAATACAATAATGATTAATATTAAAAATGAATAGAGTAATTTACATGGATTCATTTGTTAAATACAATAATGGTTAGTTTGAAGGTTTAAGGAAACGATTATTTTGGTTTACATGAGAGATAGATTTTGGATGATTTACGGGTAAAAATGAAGGGAGCTACGCTTATACTTTGGATTTAATTTTGTGTAAACTAATGGTCATATGAGAAAATAACAGTAGCTCAGTGTATGATTTGAGATTATCAATGAAAGTAGATGGCGATGGTATTAAGAGTGGAACCTAAAACCTCGTGAATGAAAATCAACAACTTTCATTTCTCAACAAATCATTTTCCAAACACGTTACGAGCGTTCCAGAGAAATAAGGCTGACTTATCTGACTGCCATGATAACTATGGATTTATATAAAGTGAAAACAAATTTAATTAATACAATAATGATTAATTTAAAAAATTAATAGGGTCATTTACATGGATTCATTTGTTCAATACAATAATGGTTAGTTTGAAGGTTTAAGGAAACGATTATTGGGGTTTACATGAGAAATAGATTTTGGATGATTTACCGGTAAACAATAAAGGGAGCTATGCTTATACTTTGGATTTAATTTTGTGTAAACAGGTGGTCATATGAGAAAATAACATTAGCTCAGTGTATGATTTGATATTAGCAATGAAAGAAGATGGCAATGGTATTAAGAGTGGAACCTAAAACCTCGTGAATGAACATCAACAACTCTCATTTCTCAAACATTGAGTATGTAGAAGATAGGGCGCAGTTAATGAATAAAACGGAGGTTAGAATTTTATTACACATTTCACATTTTTAACTCTAAATTGGATGGTCAACACGGTCAATCAACGCCAATTCGTTGACTGGGCACCAAACTCAGATATTGACAAACTTAGGCACCAAACGCGAAAGTGTACCATTTTATAGGCACCAAACTCAAAATATCCCTTCTAATAATGAACTTCTAATCTTTTAAAAAGGTCATAGATTACCTATAATAAAACTTGGAAAGAAGGAGATAAGGTTTGCAACCGTGAATAACTTCTCAACGATTATGGGATCTTCTTTAATCTAGATAATCATTGCAAAATTTGAATAAAATACTATAAACACAAATGACTCAAGGAAGTCCGCAGGTTTCGTTAGATGTCGGAACTCTATGATCAAGACTAAATCATGAAACAAAGAGACTCCCCTTTAATAGAAAATATTCAGAAAAAATATTCCCTGCACAAATTACATGTCTAGAGGCTTGAGAGTCGAAAAAAGCTTGCATTTTGGATGCATTGACTGAAGGAATTCTAGTGACTTCGTTAGAAGTCGAAATCCTTTTTTTAAAACCAAACTATAAACTAGATAAACTCATTTTTATTATAATATTTTCTAAAAAATGATTGTGGTAAATAATAATTCATTTAAAGGCTTTGCATGTTATCTAAATTGCATTTCTACGTATGTTGATTCCAAAAATAAAGAGGGAAGTCATCCTTTACATTGAAAATAAGGATGAAACACCAATTGTTAAGCGTCCAAAACCTAAATTGTTTTCCTATATACTGTGGGGAACTGAAAGACAGAGGTAACAGAAAAAGAATGAGGTCATTCCCACTTCGTATGAAGAAGTTATGAGCAAAATGGTCGAAAAAGAGATTACACAAACCCTTGGGGGACAAAGAGAGTTATATAAGTAGACAATATTTATAGTAAGGGGTATTTTGAGTTTGGTGCCTATAAAATGGCACACCTTTGCCTTTGGTACCTAACTTTGTCGGAATTTGAGTTTGGTGTGGGTCCCAATCAAGCAGTTGACTTAACGGATGACTAGTGGACCGTTCACAAGCTGTGTTGGAGCACAACTTGTTGCTCGCCCGCCCGCCAAGTTTTGTAAATAAATACGTGTCTTTGTGAATAATTGTTTAAACAATCATTATTTAATTTAACTAGTTCACTAACACGGACCACAGTAGGGAAATCTCTCTAGATCATTTTCCAAACACGTTACGAGCGTTCCAGAGAAATAAGGCTTACTTATCTGACTGCCAAGATAACTATGGATTTACATAAAATGGAAACAAATTTAATTAATACAATAATGATTAATTTGAAAAATGAATAGGGTCATTTACATGGATTCATTTGTTCAATACAATAATGGTTAGTTTGAAGGTTTAAGAAAACGATTATTGGGGTTTACATGAGAAATAGATTTTGGATGATTTACCGGTAAACAATGAAGGGAGCTATGCTTATACTTTGGATTTAATTTTGTGTAAACAGGTGGTCATATGAGAAAATAACATTAGCTCAGTGTATGATTTGATATTAGCAATGAAAGAAGATGGCAATGGTATTAAGAGTGGAACTTAAAACCTCGTGAATGAACATCAACAACTCTCATTTCTCAAACATTGAGTATGTAGAAGATAGGGCGCAGTTAGTGAATAAAACGGAGGTTAGAATTTTATTACACATTTCACATTTTTAACTCTAAATTGGATGGTCAACACGGTCAATTAACGCCAATTCGTTGACTGGGCACCAAACTCATATACTGACAAAGTTAGGCACCAAACGCGAAAGTGTACTATTTTATAGGCACCAAACTCAAAATATCCCTTCTAATAATGAACTTCTAATCATTTAAAAAGGTCATAGATCACCTATAATAAAACATGGAAATAAGGAGATAAAGTTTGCAACCGTTAATAACTTCTCAACGATTATGGGATCTTCTTTAAGCTAGATAATCATTGCAAAATTTGAATAAAATACCATAAACACAAATGAATCAAGGAAGTCCGCAGGCTTCGTTAGATGTCGGATCTCTATGATCAAGACCAAATCATCAAACAGAAAGACTCCACTTTAATAGAAAATTTCAGAAAAAATATTCCCTGCACAAATTACATGTCTACAGGCTTGAGAATCGAAAAAATCTTGCATTTTGGATGCATTGACTCAAGGAAGTCCAGTGATTTCGTAAGAAGTCGAAATCCTTTTTTTTAAAACCAAACTATAAACTAGATAAAATCATTTTTATTATAAAATTTTCTAAAAAATGATTGTGGTAAATAATAATACATTTAAAGGCTCTACATGTTATCCAAATTGCATTTCTACATATGTTGATTCCAAAAATAAAGAGGGAAGTCATCCTTTACATTGAAAATAAGGATAAAACACCAATTGTTAAGCGTCCAAAACCTAAATCATTTTCCAAACACGCTACGAGCGTTCCAGAGAAATAAGGCTGACTTATCTGATTGCCATGATAACTATGGATTTACATAAAATGAAAACAAATTTAATTAATACAATAATGATTAATTTGAAAAATAAATAGGGTCATTTACATGGATTTATTTGTTCAGTACAATAATGGTTAATTTGAAGGTTTAAGGAAACGATTATTGGGGTTTACATGAGAGATAGATTTTGGATGATTTACCGGTAGACAATGAAGGGAGCTATGCTTATACTTTGGATTTAATTTTGTGCAAACAGGTCGTCATATGAGAAAATAACAGTATCTCAGTGTGTGATTTGAGATTAGCAATGAAAGAAGATGTCAATGGTATTAAGAGTGGAACCTAAAACCTCGTGAATGAAAATCAACAACTCTCATTTCTCAAACATGGAGTATGTAGAAGATAAGGCGCAGTTAGTGAATAAAAAGGAGTTTTTAATTTTATTAGACATTTCACATTTTTAACTCTAAATTAGATGGTCAACATGGTGTCAATCAACGCCAATTCGTTGACTGGGCACCAAACTCAGATATTGACAAAGTTAGGCATCAAACGCGAAAGTGTACCATTTTATAGGCAACAAACTCAAAATATCACTTCTAATAATGAACTTCTAATCTTTTAAAAAGTTCATAGATTACCTATAATAAAACATGGAAAGAAAGAGATAAGGTTTGCAACCTTTAATAACTTCTCAACGATTATGGGATCTTCTTTAAGCTAGATAATCATTGCAAAATTTGAATAAAATACCATAAGCACAAATGACTCAAGGAAGTCCGCAGGCTTCGTTAGATGTCGGAACTCTATGATCAAGACTAAATCATGAAACAGAAAGACTCCCCTTTAATAGAAAATTTTCAGAAAAAATATTCCCTGCACAAATTACATGTCTAGAGGCTTGAGAGTCGAAAAAAGCTTGCATTTTGGATGCATTGACTCAAGGAAGTCCAGTGACTTCGTTATAAGTCGAAATCCTTTTTTTAAAACCAAACTATCAACTAGATAAACTCTTTTTTATTATAAAATATTCTAAAAAATGATTGTGGTAAATAATAATACATTTAAAGGCTCTACATGTTATCCAAATTGCATTTCTACGTATGTTGATTCCAAAAATAAAGAGGGAAGTCATCCTTTACATTGAAAATAAGGATGAAACACCAATTGCTAAGCGTCCAAAAATTAAACATTTTCCTGTATACTGTAGGGAACTGAAAGATAGAGGTAACAGAAAAAGAATGAGGTCATTCCCACTTCGTATGAAGAAGTTATAGGCCAAATATTCGAAAAACAGATTACACAAACCCTTGGGGGACAAGGAGAGTTATATAAGTAGACAATATTTATAATAAGGGGTATTTTGAGTTTGGTGCCTATAAAATGGCACACCCTTGCCTTTTGTACCTAACTTTGTCGGAATTTGAGTTTGGTGTGGGTCCCAACCAAGCAGTTGACTTAACGGATGACTGGTGGACCGTTCACAAGCTGTGTTGGTGCACAACTTGTTGCTCGGCCCCCGCCAACTTTTGTAAATAAATACGTGTCTTTGTGATTAATTTTTTAAACAATCATTATTTAATTTAACTAGTTCACTAACACGGACCACGGTAGGGAAATCTCTCTAAATCATTTTCCAAACACGTTACGAGCGTTCCAGAGAAATAAGGGTGACTTATCTGACTGCCATGATAACTATGGATTTACATAAAATGGAAAAAAAATTAATTAATACAATAATGATTAATTTGAAAAATAAATAGGGTCATTTACATGGATTCATTTGTTCAATACAATAATGGTTAGTTTGAAGGTTTAAGGAAACGATTATTGGGGTTTACATGAGAGATAGATTTTGGATGATTTACGGGTAAACAATGAAGGGAGCTATGCTTATACTTTGGATTTAATTTTTTGTAAATAGGTCGTCATATGAGAAAATAACAGTAGCTCAGTGTATGATTTGAGATTAGCAATGAAAGAAGATGGCAATGGTATTAAGAGTGGAACCTAAAACTTCGTGAATGAAAATCAACAACTCTCATTTCTCAAACATGGAGTATGTAGAAGATAAGGCGCAGTTAGTGAATAAAAAGGAGTTTTTAATTTTATTAGACATTTCACATTTTAAACTCTAAATTAGATGGTCAACATGGTGTCAATCAACGCCAATTCGTTGACTGGGCACCAAACTCAGATATTGACAAAGTTAGGCATCAAACGCGAAAGTGTACCATTTTATAGGCACCAAACTCAAAATATCACTTATAATAATGAACTTCTAATCTTTTAAAAAGTTCATAGATTACCTATAATAAAACATGGAAAGAAGGAGATAAGGTTTGCAACCTTTAATAACTTCTCAACGATTATGGGATCTTCTTTAAGCTAGATAATCATTGCAAAATTTGAATAAAATACCATAAGCACAAATGACTCAAGGAAGTCCGCAGGCTTCGTTAGATGTCGGAACTCTATGATCAAGACTAAATCATGAAACAGAAAGACTCCCCTTTAATAGAAAATTTTCAGAAAAAATATTCCCTGCACAAATTACATGTCTAGAGGCTTGAGAGTCGAAAAAAGCTTGCATTTTGGATGCATTGACTCAAGGAAGTCCAGTGACTTCGTTATAAGTCGAAATCCTTTTTTTAAAACCAAACTATCAACTAGATAAACTCATTTTTATTATAAAATATTCTAAAAAATGATTGTGGTAAATAATAATACATTTAAAGGCTCTACATGTTATCCAAATTGCATTTCTACGCATGTTGATTCCAAAAATAAAGAGGGAAGTCATCCTTTACATTGAAAATAAGGATGAAACACCAATTGCTAAGCGTCAAAAAATTAAACATTTTCCTGTATACTGTAGGGAACTGAAAGATAGAGGTAACAGAAAAAGAATGAGGTCATTCCCACTTCGTATGAAGAAGTTATGGGCCAAATATTCGAAAAATAGATTACACAAACCCTTGGGGGACAAGGAGAGTTATATAAGTAGACAATATTTATAATAAGGGGTATTTTGAGTTTGGTGCCTATAAAATGGCACACCCTTGCCTTTTGTACCTAACTTTGTCGGAATTTGAGTTTGGTGTGGGTCCCAACCAAGCAGTTGACTTAACGGATGGCTGGTGGACCGTTCACAAGCTGTGTTGGTGCACAACTTGTTGCTCGGCCCCCGCCAACTTTTGTAAATAAATACGTGTCTTTGTGATTAATTTTTTAAACAATCATTATTTAATTTAACTAGTTCACTAACACGGACCACGGTAGGGAAATCTCTCTAAATCATTTTCCAAACACGTTACGAGCGTTCCAGAGAAATAAGGGTGACTTATCTGACTGCCATGATAACTATGGATTTACATAAAATGGAAAAAAAATTAATTAATATAATAATGATTAATTAGAAAAATAAATAGGGTCATTTACATGGATTCATTTGTTCAATACAATAATGGTTAGTTTGAAGGTTTAAGGAAACGATTATTGGGGTTTACATGAGAGATAGATTTTGGATGATTTACGGGTAAACAATGAAGGGAGCTATGCTTATACTTTGGATTTAATTTTTTGTAAATAGGTCGTCATATGAGAAAATAACAGTAGCTCAGTGTATGATTTGAGATTAGCAATGAAAGAAGATGGCAATGGTATTAAGAGTGGAACCTAAAACCTCGTGAATGAAAATCAACAACTCTCATTTCTCAAACATGGAGTATGTAGAAGATAAGGCGCAGTTAGTGAATAAAAAGGAGTTTTTAATTTTATTAGACATTTCACATTTTTAACTCTAAATTAGATGGTCAACATGGTGTCAATTAACGCCAATTCGTTGACTGGGCACCAAACTCAGATATTGACAAAGTTAGGCATCAAACGTGAAAGTGTACCATTTTATAGGCACCAAACTCAAAATATCACTTCTAATAATGAACTTCTAATCTTTTAAAAAGTTCATAGATTACCTATAATAAAACATGGAAAGAAGGAGATAAGGTTTGCAACCTTTAATAACTTCTCAACGATTATGGGATCTTCTTTAAGCTAGATAATCATTGCAAAATTTGAATAAAATACCATAAGCACAAATGACTCAAGGAAGTCCGCAGGCTTCGTTAGATGTTGGAACTCTATGATCAAGACTAAATCATGAAACAGAAAGACTCCCCTTTAATAGAAAATTTTCAGAAAAAATATTCCCTGCACAAATTACATGTCTAGAGGCTTGAGAGTCGAAAAAAGCTTGCATTTTGGATGCATTGACTCAAGGAAGTCCAGTGACTTCGTTATAAGTCGAAATCCTTTTTTTAAAACCAAACTATCAACTAGATAAACTCATTTTTATTATAAAATATTCTAAAAAATGATTGTGGTAAATAATAATACATTTAAAGGCTCTACATGTTATCCAAATTGCATTTCTACGTATGTTGATTCCAAAAATAAAGAGGGAAGTCATCCTTTACATTGAAAATAAGGATGAAGCACCAATTGCTAAGCGTCCAAAAATTAAACATTTTCCTGTATACTGTAGGGAACTGAAAGATAGAGGTAACAGAAAAAGAATGAGGTCATTCCCACTTCGTATGAAGTAGTTATGGGCCAAATATTTGAAAAACAGATTACACAAACCCTTGGGGGACAAGGAGAGTTATATAAGTAGACAATATTTATAATAAGGGGTATTTTGAGTTTGGTGCCTATAAAATGGCACACCCTTGCCTTTTGTACCTAACTTTGTCGGAATTTGAGTTTGGTGTGGGTCCCAACCAAGCAGTTGACTTAACGGATGACTGGTGGACCGTTCACAAGCTGTGTTGGTGCACAACTTGTTGCTCGGCCCCCGCCAACTTTTGTAAATAAATACGTGTCTTTGTGATTAATTTTTTAAACAATCATTATTTAATTTAACTAGTTCACTAACACGGACCACGGTAGGGAAATCTCTCTAAATCATTTTCCAAACACGTTACGAGCGTTCCATAGAAATAAGGGTGACTTATCTGACTGCCATGATAACTATGGATTTACATAAAATGGAAAAAAAATTAATTAATACAACAATGATTAATTTGAAAAATAAATAGGGTCATTTACATGGATTCATTTGTTCAATACAATAATGGTTAGTTTGAAGGTTTAAGGAAACGATTATTGGGGTTTACATGAGAGATAGATTTTGGATGATTTACGGGTAAACAATGAAGGGAGCTATGCTTATACTTTGGATTTAATTTTTTGTAAATAGGTCGTCATATGAGAAAATAACAGTAGCTCAGTGTATGATTTGAGATTAGCAATGAAAGAAGATGGCAATGGTATTAAGAGTTGAACCTAAAACCTCGTGAAAGAAAATCAACAACTCTCATTTATCAAACATGAATAATGTAGAAGATAAGGCGCAGTTAGTGAATAAAACGGAGTTTAGAATTTTATTAGACATTTCACATTTTTAACTCTAAATTGGATGGTCAACACGGTGTCAATCAACGCCAATTCGTTGACTGGGCACCAAACTCAGATATTGACAAAGTTAGCCACCAAACGCGAAAGTGTACCATAGGCACCAAACTCAAAATATCCCTTCAAATAATGAACTTCTAATCTCTTAAAAAGGTCATAGATTACCTATAATAAAACATGGAAAGAAGGAGATAAGGTTTGCAACCGTTAATAACTTCTCAACGATTATGGGATCTTCTTTAAGCTAGATAATCATTGCAAAATTTGAATAAAATACCATAAACACAAATGACTCAAGGAAGTCCTTAGGCTTCGTTAGATGTCAAAACTCTATGATCAAGACTAAATAATGAAACAGAAAGACTCCCCTTTAATAGAAAATTATCAGAAAAAATATTTCCTGCACAAATTACATGTCCAGAGGCATGAGAGTCCAAAAAAGCTTGCATTTTGGATGCATTGACTCAAGGAAGTCTAGTGACTTCGTTAGAAGTCGAAATCCTTTTTTTAAAACCAAACTATAAACTAGATAAACTCATTTTTATTATAAAATTTTTTAAAAAATGATTGTGATAAAAAATAATACATTTAAAGGCTCTACATGTTATCCAAATTGCATTTCTACGTATGTTGATTCAAAAATAAAGAGGGAAGTCATCATTTACATTGAAAATAAGGATGAAACACCAACTGCTAAGCGTCCAAATCCTACATGTTATCCAAATTTAGGTTTTGGACGCTTAACAATAGGTGTTTTATCCTTATTTTCAATGTAAAGGATGACTTCCCTCTTTATTTTTGGAATCAACATACGTAGTAATGCAATTTGGATAACATGTAGAGCCTTTAAATGTATTATTATTTACCACAATCATTTTTTAGAAAATTTTATAATAAAAATGAGTTTATCTAGTTTATAGTTTGGTTTTAAAAAAAGGATTTCGACTTCTAAGGAAGTCACTGGACTTTCTAGAGTCAATGCATCCAAAATGCAAGGTTTTTTCGACTCTCAAGCCTCTAGACATGTAATTTGTGCAGGAAATATTTTTTCTGAAAATTTTCTATTTAAGGGGAGTCTTTCTGTTTCATGATTTGGTCTTGAACATAGAGTTCCGACATCTAACGAAGCCTGCGGACTTCCTTGAGTCATTTGTGTTTATGGTATTTTATTTAAATTTTGTAATGATTATCTAGCTTAAAGAAGATCCCATAATCGTTGAGAAGTTATTAACGGTTGCAAACCTTATCTCCTTATTTCCATGTTTTAATTATAGGTAATCTATGACCTTTTTAAAAGATTAGAAGTTCATTATTAGAAGGGATATTTCGAGTTTGGTGCATATAAAATGGTACACTTTCGCGTTTGGTGCCAAACTTTGTCAATATCTGAGTTTGGTGCCCAGTCAACGAATTGGCGTTGATTGACCGTGTTGACCATCCAATTTAGAGTTAAAAATGTGAAATGTCTAATAAAATTCTAAACTCCGTTTCATTCACTAGTTGCGCCTTATCTTCTACATACTCCATGTTTGAGAAATGAGAGTTGTTGATTTTCATTCACGAGGTTTTAGGTTCCACTCTTAATACCATTGCCATCTTCTTTCATTGCTAATCACAAATGATACACTGAGCTACTGTTATTTTTTCATATGACCACCTGTTTACACAAAATTAAATCCAAAGTATAAGCATAGCTCCCTTTATTGTTTACCGGTAAATCATCCAAAATCTATCTCTCATGTAAACCCCAATAATCGTTTCCTTAAACCTTCAAACTAACCATTATTGTATTGAACAAATGAATCCATGTAAATGACCCTATTCATTTTCCAAATTAATCATTATTGTATTAATTAAATTTGTTTCCACTTTATGTAAATCCATGGTTATCATGGCAGTCAGATAAGTCAGCATTATTTCTCTGGAACGCTCGTAACGTGTTTGGAAAATGATCTAGTGAGATTTCCCTACCGTGGTCCGTGTTAGTGAACTAGTTAAATTAAATAATAATTGTTTAAACAACTATTCACAAATACACGTATTTATTTACAAAACTTTGTCAGGGGCCGAGCAACAAGTTGTGCTCCAACACAGCTTGTGAACGGTCCACCAGTCATCTGTTAAGTCAACTGCTTGATTGGGACCCACACCAAACTCAAATTCCGACAAATTTAGGTACCAAAGGCAAAGGTGTGCCATTTTATAAGCACCAAACACAAAATACCCCTTATTATAAATATTGTCTACTTATATAACTCACTTTGTCCCCCAAGGTTTTGTGTTATCTCTTTTTCGACTATTTTGCTCATAACTTCTTCATACGAAGTGGGAATTACCTCATTGTTTATCTGTTACCTCTGTCTTTCAGTTTCCCACAGTATACAGGAAATTGTTTAGGATTTGGACGCTTAGCAATTGGTGTTTCATCCTTATTTTCAATGTAAGGGATGACTTTGCTCTTTATTTTTGGAATCAACATATGTAGAAATGCAATTTGGATAACATGTAGAGCCTTTGAATGTATTATTTTTTACCACAATCATTTTTTAGAGAATTTTATTATAAAAATGAGTTTATCTAGTTTATAGTTTGGTTTTAAAAAAAGGGTTTCGACTTCTAACGAAGTCACTGGACTTCCTTGAGTCAATGCATCCAAAATGCAAGATTTTTTCGACTCTCAAGCCTCTAGACATGTAATTTATACAGTGAATATTTTTTCTGAAAATTTTCTATTAAAGGGGAGTCTTTCTGTTTCATGATTTGGTCTTGATCATAGAGTTCCGACATCTAACGAAGCCTGCGGACTTCCTTGAGTCATTTGTGTTTATGGTATTTTATTCAAATTTTGCAATGATTATCTAGCTTAAAGAAGATCCCATAATCGTTGAGAAGTTATTAACGGTTGAAAACCTTATCTCCTTCTTTCCATGTTTTATTATAGGTAATCTATGACCTTTTTAAAAGATTAGAAGTTCATTATTAGATGGGATATTTTGAGTTTGGTGCCTATAAAATGGTACACTTTCGCGTATGGTGCCTAACTTTGTCAATATCTGAGTTTGGTGCCCAGTCAACGAATTGGCATTGATTGACCGTATTGACCATCCAATTTAGAGTTAAAAATGTGAAATGTGTAATAAAATTCTAACCTCCGTTTTATTCACTAACTGCGCCCTATCTTGTACATACTCCATCTTTGAGAAATGAGAGTTGTTGATTTTCATTCACGAGGTATTAAGTTCCACTCTTAATACCATTGCCATCTTCTTTCATTGCTAATCTCAAATCATACACTGAGCTACTGATATTTTCTCATATGACCACCTGTTTACACAAAATTGAATCCAAAGTATAAGCATATCTCCCTTCATTGTTTACCGGTAAATCATCCAAAATCTATCTCTCATGTAAACCCCAATAATCGTTTCCTTAAACCTTCAAACTAACCATTATTGTATTGAACAAATGAATCCATGTAAATGACCCTATTCATTTTTCAAATTAATCATTATTGCATTAATTAAATTTGTTTCCACCTGATAGACGCATTTATGTGTCTAATATAACCCAATTGTATATATTGTTAGTGCTCGAATTTGTACTTATTTGGTTATTTTATTTATTTGTAGGTGTTTTTAGAAGAATAAGGTTTTGCGGCGAAATTGGCTGAGACCTCCGTTGATAGAGTACCGGAAGCGACCTAAAAATGTACCGGAAGTGCCCAGAAATACCCTGGAGTGATCCCATAAAAAGTGCGGAAAATGTCCCAGAAGAATTGTTATACGGACCCTTGATTTTGGATAAGGGGTAACCTAATTACTAAGGGGTAACCCATTTTCAAGCAGCTGCTAAAGGGAGAACAGAACTGGCTAGGGGGCATACCTTCTTCACGTTTTAAACAGAAAATTGGCGGGAAACATTTTCTCTCTACTGCCAAAGATTTCGATCAAATTTCGATAGAGTTGTGGTGCGATTAAAGGTCTGGAAATGTTTGGGCTTACTACATGGACTTAGAGGAAGCTAATGGGGGTGATTTGAAGGGCCAGAAGTGGCTGGAAAATCCTAGAGAAGTTATCACAGTCCAATAAGGAATATTGTGCCCTGTTTGAGTTGGAATAGAATTCCAACGTGACAAACCGACGATAAACCTTCCTAGAGATTCATATATATCTAAGGAAGATTTTGAGATGAGTGGGGGAGATCGAAAACGCGTGAAACAATTTTGGGAAACAATTTCTGCCGTGACTGCCAAGAAAGAAAGAGAAGATTTCGACGCGAATTTGGAGGGATTCGATGACCCTTTGGTGTATAAATAGGTTGCTTAGGGTCCATAGAAGGGGTACGAAGAATTTGGGAGACTTTGGAGAGCCAAAAAAGGAGAAAAATCAATTCCAGAAACTCTGTTTTCTGCTGCTGACGAGCTTCAAGAACAGGAAGAAAACGCCACGGTTTCTTCATCCAAGTCGGAACGGTTTCTTCTTCTTCGCAACAGGCTGTTAATCATCGCATCAGTTTCTTCAAACTGATTTGCAACAGCATAACAGAACCACAGTTTTCTTCTTCCGTTACCAAACCTTCTTTTGTAACGGCACAATAGCGCCTTCGCAACAGGACTGCTGTTGAGATTTTTCTGTTGCGTTGTTTACTTCTTTTAATCATCTTTTTGAGCTATAAAACATGTATTTTGAGCAAGCGATTAATATGAGAATCTAAACACCATTGCTGAGGCGATAGAGGAAGCTATTTTTCCAATAAAAAGTGGTATTTCTATTTTATTTTATTTATTGCAATTATTTATATGATTATATTGCTTCGATTGATAATTGTTTGAATGATTTTCTTTAAACAATTGTGATTTCTTTTGATATAGCATGCTTAGATTAGGTTTTGATGCTCTATGCTTTGGATTTACAAGTGTTATTTTGGAAGTCTACTTGTTGCAATAGTTTAGAATCAACTTAAACAG
The DNA here is from genome assembly GCF_003573695.1 of Papaver somniferum. Taxonomy (NCBI): domain Eukaryota; kingdom Viridiplantae; phylum Streptophyta; class Magnoliopsida; order Ranunculales; family Papaveraceae; genus Papaver; species Papaver somniferum. The sequence goes on from NW_020648749.1 coordinate 46,376, forward strand.
AAAATTGCATAACATAAGTATTGGATTTAATCACTTTGTCGTTGGAGAAATAGTGGAATCTTAAGCCTCAGTGTTCTTTTATTATTGTTATCATATATCTTTGAGTTCTTTTATTTAGTTTAAGAAAAAAATCCTTCACAAGTTCGAGTTAGAACGATACTCTATTTACCACTATTACAAAACACATCAATTTTTGGCGCCGCCGACGAGGACTTGTTTTTAGGGTTTTAGATTAATTTTTTTAGTTTTTCTTTTAGTTTTTTTTTTTTTTGTTCGTTTTTACTGGTTTGGTATTTTTTGATTCTTTTTAGATTTGGAGCTAAGCTAAGGAAACAAAGATAAAGTGCTGAATAGGAAGGCGAAGCCAAAGAACGAAAGAAAAGAAGAATCCAAAAGAGTGAAGAAGAAGATTTTTTTTAGTATTCTTTTTATATTTTTAGTACTTTTAGAAATTGTATTAGGGTTTCTTTACTATTTTGTATTTTTTTTTGTTTTGGACTTTGGACTTTGGACTTTTTGGACATTATTTTTTTTATATACCCTACGGAAGGGTATCTTTAAATATCAAACTGTTTGCAGAGAAGGAGGACAATTACGATATTATCTCTGCACCTTGGGTTCGCACACTGACACAGGAGTCAGTGGCCCGAGTCGACTACAACTGATTCATCCCCCGTCTGGAACGGGAGGTAAGAATCTGAACACTCGCGAATCCCCTGTCAGTGAGTTACTGTATTCCTTAAGGTGCATATCTGTTGAGGACTGAATACGGACTGTTTTTATATTCCTAGTAAAGGGCAAGGACTGGCCATATAAGATAAGGGCTCGGATTTCATCACCGTTCCCTTCTTGCCCGCCTTAGGAAAACAAAACCTAACGCGAACCCAAGCCTTAAAATCTGGTTAGAAGAGACATATAGGGTATCGAGCTTGTTAGGACAATTTTTCGAAGGATATTGGTTACCTTTTAAGCAACTTCAAAGGTCATGATGACTTCTGGGAGTTGAAACAAGCCGCCTTGTAACGCCGGTGAGGCCTTGGGTATCAAAGTTACATTGATCTTCCCTCGCCTCAGTTTCATCTCACATTAGCTCGGATTGATCCAGAGGGGTTTGCTCAACTTGTAACGAATTCCCCTTCGAGAGATAGAAGATAGTCTAGAAAAAATCTAAGTGGAGCCATCATGCTTTTTGTTTGCTAGAAATCAATAGGTTTGATTTGGTTGAGTCAGCCTTGCTTTGTGATTGTTTAGAATTCCCTTCCATATTCTTGTGTATGCTAGAACGTAAAAGAGACGCTTTCGGTCGATTCATTAGGGAGGAACCTAGTAATTCTAAAGATCTCGATTACCTTAATTTAGAAAGTCATGTTCTCAAAAGGTCTGGTTTTGAACGCATTGAGGAAAGAATCCCTAATATTCCGATAGCGCCAGAAATGGCAACTTTGAAAGCACTTTTAAATCCGACTAGGACTACTCGTCCGTCATGTATTAAGTTAGCTGACACAGAAGCAACTTATGAATTAAAACCTGGGACTCTACAGATGCTCCCAATCCTTTTAGGGAAAGAAAATGAAAACCCCTATTTTCATATTATGGATTTTGAGGAAATTTGTAGTACTCTACGAATTAGAAACCTAGATGATGATGCTCTGAAACTTAGGTTATTCCCCTTTTCCTTGAAAGATAAATCCAAATCATGGTTGTATAGTTTGCCTCCTGAGTCAATTGAAACCTATGACCAACTTACATCTGCCTTTTTACAGAAATTTTTCCCTAACCATAAAATATCGTCTATTAGGATGCAAATCTGTACTTTTTCTCAACAAGAGGGAGAATCCCTGTATAGGTATTTGGAAAGGTTCAATGACTTGTTATCTCAATGTCCTCAACATGGTATAGAAAATGTTAGGCTAGTTCAAATCCTTTACGAGGGTTTAGATTATTCGACAACAAACATGGTTGAATCCTTGTGCACTGGTGGGTTTGAAAACCAAACTGTTGATGCGGCGATGGAATTCTTGAATGACATCGCCGATAAAACCCAACAGTGGGAAGATAGTAGGGAGACCAAGAAAACAATTCTTCTAAATAGAGGAAATGTCAATAGGGTAGATGGGGGCTATGAGTCAGATGCTAGAATTGCTGTTATAGCAAAGAGGTTAGAAGCTTTGGAATTAGGTCACACTAGTGGTAGAGGAGAGCCTTTTCGGGAAGGCCAGAATAATGAAGAGCAAGCCAATGCTCTTTATAATAACACTAGATTCGAGAACCGTCAGAGTTTTGATCCATACTCAGAAACCTACAACCCTGGTTGGAGAAGCCATCCTAATTTCTCATGGTCTAAGGGCCAGAGTCAGGAACAGTCTAGTAATTCTCAACTTCCCTCAGGTTTTGGTTATAACAAGAACTCTTTAGGTCAAGCCCAAATCCAGAACCCTTCTGAGAATAGATTAACTAGCATGGAGGAATCTCTTAGTATATTACACAAGAGTTATAAGATGTTCTCACAAGCCCAAAAAATGTTAATAAAGAACCAGGCTAGTTTTCAAGAGGAAACCAAAAAGAACTTTCAAACTAATGCTCAGATCCTTGCAAAGTTAGAACTTCAAGTCGGCCTAATAGCTAAGGCCTTAAGTGAGAGGGATAATGGTAAGTTCCCTAGTCATACTAATCTTAATCCTAGAGGAATTCATGAGGTAGGTAAAAAACCTTCACATCAACTGAATGCTATTAGTACCCTTAGAAGTGGCAGAGTTATAGACAACAAGATAACCGTGCCCGATAGTGAGCATACTGTAGTTCACACCTCGGGACCATCTATAGCTGAAGAGACTGATAAAATTTCTAATGATGCCGATTCGGTTCCTGAGAGGCCCTATTTTATGCCTAGAGCCCCATTTCCCCGGCTACTAGCACCAATAAAGAGTGAATCCAACTTTAATGACATAATGGAGGTTTTTAAGAAAGTTACCATAAA
>NW_020648749.1:50352-157851 GCF_003573695.1 Papaver somniferum
AGTTTGGTGTGGGTCCCAATCAAGCAGTTGACTTAACGAATGACTGGTGGACCGTTCACAAGTTGTGTTGGAGCACAACTTGTTGCTCGCCCCCCGCCAACTTTTGTAAATAAATACGTGTCTTTGTGAATAATTGTTTAAACAATCATTATTTAATTTAACTAGTTCACAAACACGGACCACGGTAGGGAAATCTCTCTAGATCATTTTCCAAACACGTTACGAGCGTTCAAGAGAAATAAGGCTGACTTATCTTACTGCCATGATAACTATGGATTTACATAAAATGGAAACAAATTTAATTAACACAATAATGATTAATTTGAAAAATGAATAGGGTCATTTACATGGATTCATTTGTTCAATACAATAATGGTTAGTCTGAAGGTTTAAGGAAACGATTATTGGGGTTTACATGAGAGATAGATTTTGGATGATTTACCGGTAAACAATGAAGGGAGCTATGCTTATACTTTGGAATTAATTTTGTGTAAACAGGTGGTCATATGAGAAAATAACTGTAGCTCAGTGTATGATTTGAGATTAGCAATGAAAGAAGATGGCAATGGTATTAATAGTGGAACCTAAAGCCTCGTGAATGAAAATCAACAAAGCTCATTTCTCAAACATGGAGTATGTAGAAGATAGGGCGCAGTAAGTGAATAAAACAAAGTTTAGAATTTTATTAGACATTTCACATTTTTAACTCTAAATTGGATGGTCAACACGGTCAATCAACGCCAATTCGTTGATTGGGCACCAAAGTAAGATATTGACAAAGTTAGGCACCAAACGCGAAAGTGTACCATTTTATAGGCACCAAACTCGAAATATCCCTTCTAATAATGAACTTCTAATCTTTTAAAAAGGTCATAGATTACCTATAATAAAACATGGAAAGAAGGAGATAAGGTTTGCAACCGTTAATAACTTCTCAACGATTATGGGATCTTCTTTAAGCTAGATAATCATTGCAAAATTTGAATAAAATACCATAAACACAAATGACTCAAGGAAGTCCGCAGGCTTCATTTGATGTCGGAACTCTATGATCAAGACCAAATCATGAAACAGAAAGACTCCCCTTTAATAGAAAATTTTCGGAAAAAATATTTCCTGCACAAATTACATGTCTAGAGGCTTGAGAGTCGAAAAAAGCTTGCATTTTGGATGCATTGACTCCAGGAAGTCCAGTGACTTCGTTGGAAGTCGAAATCCTTTTTTTAAAACCAAACTATAAACTAGATAATTTCATTTTTATTATAATATTTTCTAAAAAATGATTGTGGTAAAAAATAATACATTTAGAGGCTCTACATGTTATCCAAATTGCATTTCTAGGTATGTTGATTCCAAAAATAAAGAGGGAAGTCATCCTTTACATTGAAAATAAGGATGAAACACCAATTGGTAAGTGTTCAAATCCTAAAAAAATTCCTGTATACTGTGGGGAACTGAAAGACAGAGGTATCAGAAAAAGAATGAGGTCATTCCCACTTCGTATGAAGAAGTTATGAGAAAAATAGTCGAAAAAGAGATTACACAAAACCTTGGGGGACAAAGAGAGTTATATAAGTAGACAATATTTATAATAAGGGGTATTTTGAGTTTGGTGCCTATAAAATGGCACACCTTTTCCTTTGGTACCTAACTTTGTCGGAATTTGATTTTGGTGTGGGTCCCAACCAAGCAGTTGACTTAACGGATGACTGGTGGACCGTTCACAAGCTGTGTTGGAGCACAACTTGTTGCTCGGACCCCACCAACTTTTGTAAATGAATACATGTATTTGTGAATAATTGTTTAAACAATCATTATTTAATTTAACTAGTTCACTAACACGGACCACGGTAGGGAAATCTCTCTAGATCATTTTCCAAACACGTTACGAGCGTTCCGGAGAAATAAGGCTGACTTATCTTACTGCCATGATAACTATGGATTTACATAAAATGGAAAAAAATTTAATTAACACAATAATGATTAATTTGAAAAATGAATAGGGTCATTTACAAGGAATCATTTGTTCAATACAATAATGGTTAGTCTGAAGGTTTAAGGAAACGATTATTGGGGTTTACATGAGAGATAGATTTTGGATGATTTACCGGTAAACAATGAAGGGAGCTATGCTTATACTTTGGAATTAATTTTGTGTAAACAGGTGTTCATATGAGAAAATAACAGTAGATCAGTGTATGATTTGAGATTAGCAATGAAAGAAGATGGCAATGGTATTAATAGTGGAACCTAAAACCTCGTGAATGAAAATCAACAACTCTCATTTCTCAAAAATGGAGTATGTAGAAGATAAGGCGCAGTTAGTGAATAAAACGGAGTTTAGAATTTTATTAGATATTTCACATTTTTTACTCTAAATTGGATGGTCAACACGGTCAATCAACTCCTATTCGTTGACTGGGCACCAAACTAGGATATTTACAAAGTTAGGCACCAAACACGAAAGTGTACCATTTTATAGGCACCAAACTCGAAATATCCCTTCTAATAATGAACTTCTAATCTTTTAAAGAGGTCATAGATTACCTATAATAAAACAAGGAAAGAAGGAGATAAGGTTTGCAACCGTTAATAACTTCTCAACGATTCTAGGATCTTCTTTAAGCTAGATAATCATTGAAAAATTTGAATAAAATACCATAAACACAAATGACTCAAGGAAGTCCGCAGGCTTCGTTAGATGTCGGAACTCTATGATCAAGACCAAATCATGAAACAGAATGACTCCCTTTTAATAGAAAATTTTCAGAAAAAATATTTCCTGCACAAATTACATGTCTAGAGGCTTGAGAGTCGAAAAAAGCTTGCATTTTGGATGCATTGACTCAAGGAAGTCCAGTGACTTCGTTAGAATTCGAAATCCTTTTTTTTTGAAACAACAATAAACTAGATAAACTCAGTTTTATTATATAATTTTCTAAAGAATAAATGTGGTAAAAAAGAATACACTTAAAAAAAGGCTCTACATGTTATGCAAATTACATTTCTACATATGTTGATTCCAAAAATAAAGAGGGAAGTCATACTTTACATTGAAAATAAGGATGCAACACCAATTGTTAACCGTCCAAATCCTAAAAAATTTCTTGTATACTGTGGGGAACTGAAAGACATAGGTAACAAAAAAAATGAGGTCATTCCCACTTCGTATGAAGAAGTTATGAGCAAAATAGTCGAAAAGGAGATTACACAAAACCTTAGGGGACAAAGAGAGTTATATAAGTAGACAATATTTGTAATAAGGGATATTTTGAGTTTGGTGCCTATAAAATGGCACACCTTTTCTTTTGGTACCTAACTTTGTCAGAAATTGAGTTTGGTGAGTATCCCAATCAAGCAGTTGATTTATCGGATGACTGGTTGACCGTTCACAAGCTGTATTGGAGCATAAATTGTTGCTCGGCCCCCTTCCAACTTTTGTAAATAAATACGTGTCTTTGACAATAATTTTCTAAACAATAGTTATTTAATTTAACTATTTCACTAATACGGATCACATTAGGGAAATCTTTCTAAGATATTTACAAACACGTTACGAGCGTTCCAGAGAAATAAGGCTGACATAATCTGATTTCCATGGTAACTATGGATTTACAGAAAATGGAAAAAAATTTAATTAATACAATAATGATTAATATTAAAAATGAATAGAGTAATTTACATGGATTCATTTGTTAAATACAATAATGGTTAGTTTGAAGGTTTAAGGAAACGATTATTGTGGTTTACATGAGAGATAGATTTTGGATGATTTACGGGTAAAAAATGAAGGGAGCTACGCTTATAATTTGGATTTAATTTTGTGTAAACTAATGGTCATATGAGAAAATAACAGTAGCTTAGTGTATGATTTGAGATTATCAATGAAAGTAGATGGCGATGGTATTAGGAGTGGAACCTAAAACCTCGTGAATGAAAATCAACAAATCTCATTTCTCAAACATGGAGTATGTAGAAGATAAGATGCAGTTAGTGAATAAAATGAAGTTTAAAATTTTGTTTGTCATTTCACAATTTTAACTCTAAATAGGATGGTCACCACGCTCAATCAACGTCAATTCTTTGAGTGGGCACCGAACTCAGATTTTGACAAAGTTAGGCACCAAACGCAAAAGTGTACAATTTTATAAGCACCAAACTCAAAATATACATTCAAATAATGAACTTCTAATCTATTAAAAAGGTCATAGACTACCTATAATAAAACATGGAAAAAAGGAGATAAGGTTTGCAACCATTAATAACTTCTCAACGATTATGGGATCTTCTTTAAGCTATATAATCATGGCAAAATTTAAATAAAATACCATAAACACAAATGACTCAAGGAAGTCCGCGGGCTTCGTTAGATGTCGGAACTCTATGATCAAGACCAAATCATGAAACAGAAAGACTCCCCTTTAATAGAAAATTTTCAGAAAAAATATTTCCTGCACAAATTACATGTCTAGAGGCTTGAGAGTCGAAAAAAGCTTGCAGTTTGGATGCATTGACTCAAGGAAGTCCAGCGACTTCGTTAGAAGTCGAAATCCTTTTTTTAAAACCAAACTATAAACAAGATAAACTCATTTTTATTATAAAATTTTCTAAAAAATGATTGTGGTAAAAAATAATACATTTAATGGCTCTACATGTTATCCAAATTGCATTTCTACGTATGTTGATTCCAAAAATAAAGAGGGAAGTCATCCTTTACATTGAAAATAAGGATGAAACACCAATTTCTAAGCGTTCAAATCCTAAAAAATTTCCTATATACAGTGGGGAACTGAAAGACAGAGGTAACAAGAAAAGAATGAGGTCATTCCCACTTTGTATGAAGAAGTTATGAGCAAATTAGTCGAAAAAGAGATTACAAAAAACCTTGGGGGACAAAGAGAGTTATATAAGTATACAATATTTATAATAAGGGGTATTTTGAGTTTGGTTCCTATAAAATGGCACACCTTTGCCTTTGGTACCTAACTTTGTCGGAATTTGAGTTTGGTGTGGGTCCCAACCAAGCAGTTGACTTAACGGATGACTGGTGGACCGTTCACAAGCTGTGTTGGAGCACAACTTGTTGCTCGGCCCCCCGCCAACTTTTGTAAATTAATACGTGTCTTTTTGAATAATTGTTTAAACAATAATTATTTAATTTAACTAGTTCACTAACACAGAACACGGTAGGGAAATCTCTCTAAATTATTTTCCAAACACGTTACGAGCGTTCCAGAGAAATAAAGCTGACTTATCTGACTTCCATGATAACTATGGATTTACATAAAGTGGAAATTTTTTTAATTAATACAATAATGATTAATTTGAAAAATTAATAGGGTCATTTACATGGATTCATTTGTTCAATACAATAATGGTTAGTTTGAAGGTTTAAGGAAACGATTATTGGGGTTTACATGAGAGATAGATTTTGGATGATTTACGGGTAAACAATGAAAGGAGCTATGATTATGCTTTGGATTTAATTTCGTGTAAACAAGTGATCATATGAGAAAATAACAGTAGATCAGTGTATGATTTGAAATTAGCAATGAAAGAAGATAGCAATGGTATTAAGAGTGGAACCTAAAACCTCGTGAATGAAAATCAACAACTCTCATTTCTCAAACATGGAGTATGTAGAAGATAAGGCGCAGTTAGTGAATAAGACGGAGTTTAGAAATTTATTAAACATTTAACATTTTTTAACTCTGAATTGGATGGTCAACACGGTGTCAATCAACGCCAATTCGTTGACTGGGCACCAAACTCAGATATTGATAAAATCAGGCACCAAACGCAAAAGTGTACCATTTTATAGGCACCAAACTCGAAATATCCCTTCTAATAATGAAATTCTAATCTCGTAAAAACGTCATAGATTACCTATAATAAAACACAAATGACTCAAGGAATTCCCCAGGCTTTGTTAGATATCGGAACTCTATGATCAAGACCAAATCATGAAACAGAAAGACTCCCCTTTAATAGAAAATTTTTAGAAAAAATATTTCCTACACAAATTACATATCTAGAGGCTTGAGAATCGAAAAAAGCTTGCATTTTGGATGCATTGACTCAAGGAAGTCCAGTGACCTCGTTAGAAGTCGAAAACCTTTTTTTAAAACCAAACTATAAACTAGATAAACTCATTTTTATTATAAAATTTTATAAAAAATGATTGTGGTAAAAAAGAATACATTTAAAGGCTCTACATGTTATCCAAATTGCATTTCTACGTATGTTGATTCCAAAAATAAATAGGGAAGTCATCCTTTACATTGAAAATAAGGATGAAACACCAATTTCTAAGCGTCCAAATCCTAAAATTTTTCCGGATTACTGTGGGGAACTGAAAGACAGAGGTAACAGAAAAAGAATGAGGTCATTCCCACTTCATATGAAGAAGTTATAAGCAAAATAGTCGAAAAAGAGATTACACAAAACCTAGGGGGACAAAGAGAGTTATATAAGTAGACAATATTTATAATAAGTGGTATTTTGAGTTTGGTTCCTATAAAATGGCACACCTTTTCCTTTGGTACCTAACTTTGTCGGAATTTGAGTTTGGTGTGGGTCCCAACCAAGCAGTTGTCTTAACAGATGACTGGTGCACCGTTCACAAGCTGTGTTGGAGCGCAACTTGTTGCTCGGCCCCCCGCTTACTTTTGTAAAAAACTACGTGTCTTTGTGAATAATAGTTTAAACAATCATTATTTAATTTAATTAGTTCACTAACACGGACCACGGTAGGGAAATCTCTCTAGATCATTTTCCAAACACGTCACGAGCGTTCCAGAGAAATAAGGCTGACTTATCTGACTGCCATGATAACTATGGATTTACATAAAACGGAAAAAAAATTTATTAATACAAAAATGATTAATTTGAAAAATGAATAGGGTCATTTACATGGATTCATTTGTTCAATACAATAATTGTTAGTTTGAAGGTTTAAGGAAACGATTATTTGGGTTTACATGAGAGATAGATTTTGAATGATTTACGGGTAAACAATGAAGGGAGCTATGCTTATACTTTGGGTTTAATTTTGTGTAAATAGGTGGTCATATGAGAAAATAACAGTAGCTCGGTGTATGATTTGAGATTAGCAATGAAAGAAGATGGCAATGGTATTAAGAGTGGAACCCAAAACCACGTGAATGAAAATCAACAACTCTCGTTCCTCAAACATGGAGTATGTAGAAGATAAGGCGCAGTTAGTGAATAAAACGGAGTTTAGAATTTTATTAGACATTTCACATTTTTTAACTCTAAATTGGATGGTCTACACGGTGTCAATCAACGCCAATTCGTTGACTGGGCACCAAACTCGGATCTTGACAAAGTTAGGCACCAAACGCGAAAGTGTACCATTTTATAGGCACCAAACTCGAAATATCCCTTCTAATAATGAACTTCTAATCTCTTAAAAAGGTAATAGATTACCTATAATAAAACATGGAAAGAAGGAGATAGGGTTTGCAACCGTTAATAACTTTTCAACAATTATGGGATCTTCTTTAAGCTAGATAATCATCACAAAATTTGAATAAACTACCATAAACAAAAATGACTCAAGGAAGTCCGCAGGCTTCGTTAGATATCGGAACCCTATGCTCAAGACCAAATCATGAAACAGAAACACTCCCCTTTAATAGAAAATTTTCAGAAAAAATATTTCCTGCACAAATTACATGTCTAGAGGCATGAGAGTTGAAAAAAGCTTACATTTTGGATGCATTGACTCAAGGAAGTCCAGTGACTTCGTTAGAAGTCTAAATCCTCTTTTTAAAACCAAAGTATAACCTAAATAAACTCATTTTTATTATAAAATTTTCTAAAAAATGATTGTGGTAAAAAATAATACATTTAAAGGCTCTACATGTTATCCAAATTGCATTTCTACGTATGTTGAATCCAAAAATAAAGAGGGAAATCATCCTTTACATTGAAAATAAGGATGAAACCCCAATTGCTAAGTGTCCAAATCCTAAAAAATTTCCTGTATATTGTGGGGAACTGAAAGACAGAGGTAACAGAAAAAGAATGAGGTCATTCCCACTTCGTATGAAGAAGTTATGAGCAAAATAATCGAAAAAGAGATTACACAAACCCTTGGGGGACAAAGAGAGTTATATAAGTAGACAATATTTATAATAAGGGGTATTTTGAGTTTGGTCCCTATAAAATGTCACAGCTTTTCCTATGGTACCTAACTTTGTCGGAATTTGATTTTGGTGTGGGTCCCAATCAAGCAGTTGACTTAACGGATGACTGGTGGACCGTTCACAAGCTGTGTTGGAGCACAACTTGTTGCTCGGCCCCCGCCAAATTTTGTAAATGAATACATGTCTCTGTGAATAATTATTTAGACAATCATTATTTAATTTAACTAGTTCACTAACACGGACCACGGTACGGAAATCTCTCTAGATCATTTTCCAAACACGTTACGAGCGTTCCAGAGAAATAAGGCTGACTTATCTGACTGCCATGATAACTATGGATTTACATAAAAAGGAAACAAATTTAATTAATACAATAATGATTAATTTGAAAAATGAATAAGGTCATTTACATGGATTCATTTGTTCAATACAATAATGGTTAGTTAAAAGGTTTAAGGAAACGATTATTGGGGTTTACATGAGAGATAGATTTTGGATGATTTACCAGTAAACAATGAAGGGAGCTATGCTTATACTTTGGATTTAATTTTGTGTAAACAGGTGGTCATATGAGAAAATAATAGTATCTCAGTGTATGATTTGAGATTAGCAATGAAAGAAGATGGCAATGGTATTAAGAGTTGAACCTAAAACCTCATGAATGAAAATCAACAACTCTCATTTCTCAAACATGGAGTATGTATAAGATAAGCCGCAGTTAGTGAATAAAACGGAGTTTAGAATTTTATTAGACATTTCACATATTTAACTTTAAATTGGATGGTCAACACGGTCAATCAACGCCAATTTGTTGACTGGGCACCAAACTCATATATTGACAAAGTTAGGCACCAAACGCGAAAGTGTACCATTTTATAGGCACCAAACTCGAAATATCCCTTCTAATAATGAACTTATAATCTTTTAAAAAGGTCATGGATTACCTATAATAAAACATGGAAAGAAGGATATAAGGTTTGCAACCGCTAATAACTTCTCAACGATTATGGGATCTTCTTTAAGCTAGTTAATCATTGTAAAATTTGAATAAAATACCATAAACAAAACTGACTCAAGGAAGTCCGCAGGCTTCGTTAGATATCGGAACTCTATGCTCAAGACCAAATTATGAAACATAAAGACTCCCCTTTAATAGAAATTTTCCAGAAAAAATATTTCCTGCACAAATTACATGTCTAAAGGCTTGAGAGTTGAAAAAAGCTTACATTTTGGATGCGTTGACTCAAGGAAGTCCAGTGACTTCGTTAGAAGTCGAAATCCTTTTTTTAAAACCAAAGTATAACCTAAATAAACTCATTTTTATTATAAAATTTTCTAAAAAATGATTGTGGTAAAAAATAATACAATTAAAGGCTCTACATGTTATCCAAATTGCATTTCTACGTATGTTGAATCCAAAAATAAAGAGGGAAATCATCCTGTACATTGAAAATAAGGATGAAACCCCAATTGCTAAGTGTCCAAATCCTAAAAAATTTCATGTATATTGTGGGGAACTGAAAGACAGAGGTAACAGAAAAAGAATGAGGTCATTCCTACTTCGTATGAAGAAGTTATGAGAAAAATAATCTAAAAAGAGATTACACAAACCCTTGGGGGACAAAGAGAGTTATATAAGTAGACAATATTTATAATAAGGGGTATTTTGAGTTTGGTCCCTATAAAATGGCACACCTTTTCCTTTGGTACCTAACTTTGTCGGAATTTGATTTTGGTGTGGGTCCCAATCAAGCAGTTGACTTAACGGATGACTGGTGGACCGTTCACAAGCTGTGTTGGAGCACAACTTGTTGCTCGGCCCCCGCCAAATTTAGTAAATGAATACATGTCTCTGTGAATAATTGTTTAGAAAATCATTATTTAATTTAACTAGTTCACTAACACGGACCACGGTACGGAAATCTCTCTAGATCATTTTCGAAACACGTTACGAGCGTTCCAGAGAAATAAGGTTGACTTATCTGACTGCCATGATAACTATGGATTTACATAAAATGGAAACAAATTTAATTAATACAATAATGATTAATTTGAAAAATGAATAGGGTCATTTACATGGATTCATTTGTTCAATACAATAATGGTTAGTTAAAAGGTTTAAGGAAACGATTATTGGGGTTTACATGAGAGATAGATTTTGGATGATTTACCGGTAAACAATGAAGGGAGCTATGCTTATACTTTGGATTTAATTTTGTGTAAACAGGTGGTCATATGAGAAAATAATAGTATCTCAGTGTATGATTTGAGATTAGCAATGAAAGAAGATGGCAATGGTATTAAGAGTTGAACCTAAAACCTCATGAATGAAAATCAACAACTCTCATTTCTCAAACATGGAGTATGTAGAAGATAAGCCGCAGTTAGTGAATAAAACGGAGTTTAGAATTTTATTAGACATTTCACATATTTAACTTTAAATTGGATGGTCAACACGGTCAATCAACGCCAATTTGTTGACTGGGCACCAAACTCATATATTGACAAAGTTAGGCACCAAACGCGAAAGTGTACCATTTTATAGGCACCAAACTCGAAATATCCCTTCTAATAATGAACTTATAATCTTTTAAAAAGGTCATGGATTACCTATAATAAAACATGGAAAGAAGGAGATAAGGTTTGCAACCGCTAATAACTTCTCAACGATTATGGGATCTTCTTGAAGCTAGATAATCATTGCAAAATTTGAATAAAATACCATAAACAAAAATGACTCAAGGAAGTCCGCAGGCTTCGTTAGATATCGGAACACTATGCTCAAGACCAAATCATGAAACAGAAAGTCTCCCCTTTAATAGAAATTTTTCAGAAAAAATATTTCCTGCACAAATTACATGTCTAGATGCTTGAGAATTGAAAAAAGCTTACATTTTGGATGCATTGACTCAAGGAAGTCCAGTGACTTCGTTAGAAGTCGAAATCCTTTTTTTAAAACCAAACTATAAACTAGATAAACTCATTTTTATTATAAAATTTTCTAAAAATGATTGTGGTAAAAAATAATACATTTAAAGGCTCTACATGTTATCCAAATTGCATTTCTACGTATGTTGAATCCAAAAATAAAGAGGGAAATCATCCTTTACATTGAAAATAAGGATGAAACCCCAATTGCTAAGTGTCCAAATCCTAAAAAATTTCCTGTATATTTTGGGGAACTGAAAGACAGAGGTAACAGAAAAAGAATGAGGTCATTCCCACTTCGTATGAAGAAGTTATGAGCAAAATAATCGAAAAAGAGATTACACAAACCCTTGGGGGACAAAGAGAGTTATATAAGTAGAAAATATTTATAATAAGGGGTATTTTGAGTTTCGTGCCTATAAAATGGCACACCTTTGCCTTTGGTACCTAACTTTGTTGGAATTTGAGTTTGGTGTGGGTCCCAACCAAGCAGTTGATTTAAAGGATGACTGGTGGACCGTTCACAAGCTGTGTTGGAGCACAACTTGTTGCTCGGACCCCGCCAACTTTTGTAAATAAATAGTGTCTTTGTGAATAATTGTTTAAACAATCATTATTTAAATTAACTAGTTCACTAACACGGACCACGATAGGGAAATCTCTCTGGATCATTTTCCAAACACGTTACGAGCGTTCCAGAGAAATAAGGTTGACTTATCTGACTGCCATGATAACTATGGATTTACATAAAGTGGAAACAAATTTAATTAATACAATAATGATTAATTTGAAAAATGAATAGGGTCATTTACATGGATTCATTTGTTCAATACAATAATGGTTAGTTTGAAGGTTTAAGGAAACGATTATTGGGGTTTACATGAGAGATAGATTTTGGATGATTTACCGGTAAACAATGAAGGGAGCTATGATTATACTTTGGATTTAATTTTGTGTAAATAGGTGGTCATATGAGAAAATAACAGTAGCTCAGTGTATGATTTGAGATTACCAATGCTATTAAGAGTGGTACCTAAAACCTCGTGAATGAAAATCAAAAACTCTCATTTCTCAAACATGGAGTATGTAGAAGATAGGGTGCAGTTAGTGAATAAAACGGAGTTTTTTAATAGAAATTTCACATTTTTAACTCTAAATTGGATGGTCAACATGGTCAATCAACGCCAATTTGTTGACTGGGCACCAAATTAGATATTGACAAAGTTAGGCACCAAACGCGAAAGTGTACCATTTTATAGGCACCAAACTCGAAATATCCCTTCTAATAATGAACTTCTAATCTTTTAAAAAGGTTATGGATTACCTATAATAAAACATGGAAAGAAGAAGATAAGGTTTGCAACCGTTAATAACTCCTCAACGATTCTGGGATCTTCTTTAAGCTAGATAATCATCGCAAAAATTGAATAAAATACCATAAACACAAATGACTCCAGTAAGTCCGCAGGCTTCGTTAGATGTCGGAACTCTCTTATCAAGACAAAATCATGAAACAGAAAGACTCCCCTTTAAGAGAAAATTTTCAGAAAAAATATTTACTGCACAAATTACATGTCTAGAGGCTTGAGAGTTGAAAAAAGCTTGCATTTTGGATGCATTGACTCAAGGAAGTTCAGTGACTTCGTTAGAAGTCGAAATCCTTTTTTAAAACCAAACTATAAACTAGATAAACTCATTTTTATTACAAAATTTTCTAAAAAATGATAGTGGTAAACAATAATACATTTAAAGGCTCTACATGTTATCCAAATTGCATTTATACGTATGTTGATTCCAAAAATAAAGAGGGAAGTCATCCTTTACATTGAAAATAAGGATCAAACACCAATTGATAAGCGTCCAAATCCTAAATTTGTATACTATGGGGAACTTAAAGACAGAGGTAACAGAAAAAGAATGAGGTCATTTCGTATGAAGAAGTTATGAGCAAAATAGTCGAAAAAGAGATTACACAAACCCTTGGGGGACAAAGAGAGTTATATAAGTAGACAATATTTATAATAAGGGGTATTTTGAGTTTGGTGCCTATAAAATGGCACACCTTTTCCTTTGGTACCTAACTTTGTCGGAATTTGAGTTTGGTGTGGGTCCAAACCAAGCAGTTGACTTAACGGATGACTGGTGGACCGTTCACAAGCTGTGTTGGAGCACAACTTGTTGCTCGGCCCCCCGCCAACTTTTGTAAATAAATACCTGTTTTTTTGAATAATTGTTTAAACACTCATTATTTAATTTAACTAGTTCACTAACACGGGCCACGGTCGGGAAATCTCTCTAGATCATTTTCCAAACACGTTACGAGCGTTCCAGAGAAATAAGGCTGACTTATCTGACTGCCATGATAACTATGGATTTACATAAAATGGAAAAAAATTTGATTAAAACAATAATGATTACTTTGAAAAATTAATAGGGTCATTTACATGGATTCATTTGTTCAATACAATAATGGTTAGTTTGAAGGTTTAAGGAAACGATTATTGGGGTTTACATGGGAGATAGATTTTGGATGATTTACCGGTAAACAATGAAGGGAGCTATGCTTATACTTTGGATTTAATTTTGTGTAAACAGGTGTTCAAATGAGAAAATAACAGTAGCTCATTGTATGATTTGAGATTAGCAATGAAAGAAGAAGGCAATGGTATTAAGAGTGGAACCTAAAACCTCGTGAACGAAAATCAACAACTCTCATTTCTCAAACATGGAGTATGTAGAAGATAAGGTGCAGCTAGTGAATGAAACGGAGTTTAGATATTTATTACACATTTAACATTTTTAACTCTAAATTGGATGGTCAACACGGTGTCAATCAACGCCAATTCGTTGACTGGGCACCAAACTCAGATATTGACAAAGTTAGGCACCAAACGCGAAAGTGTACCATTTTATAGGCACCAAACTCGAAATAACCCTTCTAATAATGAACTTCTAAGGTTTTAAAAATGTCATAGATTACCGATAATAAAACATGGAAATAAGGAGATAAGGTTTCCAACCGTTAATAACTTTTCAACGATTATGGGATCTTCTTTAAGCTAGATAATCATTGCAAAATTTGAATAAAATACCATAAACACAAATGACTCAAGGAAGTTCGCAGGCTTCGTTAGATGTCGGAACTCTATGATCAAGACCAAATCATGAAACAGAAAGACTCCCCTTTAATAAAAAAATTTCAGAAAAAATATTTCCTGCACAAATTACATGTCTAGAGGCTTGAGAGTCAAAAAAAAGCTTGCATTTTGGATGCATTGACTCAAGGAAGTCCAGTGACTTCGTTAGAAGTCGAAATCCTTTTTTTAAAACCAAACTATAAACTAGATAAACTAATTTTTATTATAAAATTTTCTAAAAAATGATTGTGGTAAAAAATAATACATTTAAAGGCTCTACATATTATCCAAATTACATTTCTACGTATGTTGATTCCAAAAATAAAGAGGGAAATCATCCTTTACATTGAAAATAAGGATGAAACACCAATTACTAAGCGTTCAAATCCTAAAAAAAATCTTGTATACTGTGGGGAACTGAAAGGCAGAGGTAACAGAAAAAGAATGAGGTCATTCCCACTTCGTATGAAGAAGTTATGAGCAAAATAATCGAAAAAGAGATTACACAAACCCTTGGGGGACAAAGAGAGTTATATAAGTAGACAATATTTATAATAAGGGGTATTTTGAGTTTGGTGCCTATAAAATGGCACACCTTTTCCTTTGGTACCTAACTTTGTCGGAATTTGATTTTGGTGTGGGTCCCAACCAAGCAGTTGACTTAACGGATGACTGGTGGACCGTTCACAAGCTGTGTTGGAGCACAACTTGTTGCTCGGCCCCCCGCAAACTTTTGTAAATAAATACGTGTCTTTGTGAATAATTGTTTAAACAATCATTGTTTAATTTAACTAGTTCACTAACACGGACCACGGTAGGGAAATCTCTCTAGATCGTTTTCCAAACACGTTACGAGCGTTCCAGAGAAATAAGGCTGACTTATCTGACTGCCATGATAACTATGGATTTACATATAGTGGAAACAAATTTAATTAATACAATAATGATTAATTTGAAAAATGAATAGGGTCATTTACATGGATTCATATGTTCAATACAATAATGGTTAGTTAAAAGGTTTAAGGAAACGGTTATTGGGGTTTACATGAGAGATAGATTTTGGATGATTTACCGGTAAACAATGAAGGGAGCTATGCTTATACTTTGGATTTAATTTTGTGTAAACAGGTGGTCATATGAGAAAATAACAGTAGCTCAATGTATGATTTGAGATTAGCAATGAAAGAAGATGGCAATGGTATTAAGAGTGGAACCTAAAACCTCGTGAATGAAAATCAACAACTCACATTTCTCAAACATGGAGTATGTAGAAGATAGGGCGCAGTTAGTGAATAAAACGGAGGTTAGAATTTTATTAGACATTTCACATTTTTAACTCTAAATTGAATGGTCAACACGGTCAATCAACGCCAATTCGTTGACTGGGCACCAAACTCATATATTGACAAAGTTAGGCACCAAACGCGAAAGTGTACCATTTTATAGGCACCAAACTCAAAATATCCCTTCTAAAAATGAACTTATAATCTTTTAAAAAGGTCATGGATTACCTATAATAAAACATGGAAATAAGGAGATAAGGTTTGCAACCGTTAATAACTTCTCAACGATTATGGGATCTTCTTTAAGCTAGATAATCATTGCAAAATTTGAATAAAATACCATAAACACAAATGACTCAAGGAAGTCCGCATGCTTCGTTAGATGTAGGAACTCTATGATCAAAACCAAATCATGAAACAGAAAGACTCCCCTTTAATAGAAAATTTTCAGAAAAAATATTCCCTGCACAAATTACATGTCTAGAGGCTTGAGAGTCGAAAAAAGCTTGCATTTTGGATGCATTGACTCAAAGAAGTCCAGTGACTTCGTTAGAAGTCGAAATCCTTTTTTTAAAACCAAACTATAAACTAGATAAACTCATTTTTATTATAAAATTTTATAAAAAATGATTGTGGTAAATAATAATACATTTAAAGGCTCTACATGTTATCTAAATTGCATTTCTACGTATGTTGATTCCAAAAATAAAGAGGGAAGTCATCCTTTACATTGAAAATAAGGATGAAACACCAATTGCAAAGCGTCCAAATCCTAAAAGTTTTCCTGTATACTTTGGGGAACTTAAAGACAGAGGTAACAGAAAAAGAATGAGGTCATTCCCACTTCGTATGAAGAAGTTATGAGCAAAATAGTCGAAAAAGAGATTACACAAACCCTTGGGGGACAAAGAGAGTTATATAAGTAGACAATATTTATAATAAGGGGTATGTTGAGTTTGGTGCCTATAAAATGGCACACCTTTGCCTTTGGTACCTAACTTTGTCGGAATTTGAGTTTCGTGTGGGTCCATATCAAGCAGTTGACTTAACAAAAGACTGGTGGACCGTTCACAAGCTGTGTTGGAGCACAACTTGTTGCTCGGCCCCCCGCAAAGTTTTGTAAATAAATACGTGTCTTAGTGAATAATTGTTTAAACAATCATTATTTAATTTAATTATTTCACTAACACGGACCATGGTAGGGAAATCTCTCTAGATCATTTTCCAAACACGTTACGAGCGTTCAGGAGAAATAAGGCTGACTTATCTGACTTCCACGATAACTATGGTACATAAAATGGAAAAAAATTTAATTAATAAAATAATGATTAATTTTAAAAATGAATAGGGTCATTTACATGTATTCATTTGTTCAATACAATAATGGTTAGTTTAAAGGTTAAGGGAAACGATTATTGGGGTTTACATGAGAGATAGATTTTGGATGATTTACCGGTAAACAATGAAGGGAGCTATGCTTATACTTTGGATTTAATTTTGTTTAAATAGGTGGTCATATGAGAAAATAACAGTAGCTCAGTGTATTATTTGAGATTAGCAATGAAAGAAGATGGCAATGGTATTAAGAGTGGAACCTAAAACCTCGTGAATGAAAATCAACAACTCTCATTTCTCAAACATGGAGTATGTAGAAGATAGGGAGCAGTTAGAGAATAAAACGGAGGTTAGAATTTTATTAGACATTTCACATTTTTAACTCTAAATTGAATGGTCAAAACGGTCAATCAACGCCAATTCGTTGACTGGGCACCAAACTCAGATATTGACAAAGTTAGGCACCAAACGCGAAAGTGTACCATTTTATAGGAACCAAACTAAAAATATCCCTTATAATAATGAACTTATAATCTTTTAAAAATGTCATAGATTACCTATAATAAAACACGGAAAGAAGGAGATAAGGTTTGCAACCGTTAATAACTTCTCACTGATTATGGGATCTTCTTTAAGCTAGATAATCATTGCAAAATTTGAATAAAATACCATAAACACAAATGACTCAAGGAAGTCCGCAGGCTTCGTTAGATGTCGGAACTCTATGATGAAGACCAAATCAGGAAACAGAAAGACTCCCCTTTAATAGAAAATTTTAAGAAAAAATATTTCCTTCACAAATTACATGTATAGAGGCTTGAGAGTCAAAAAAAGCTTGCATTTTGGATGCATTGACTCAAGGAAGTCCACTGACTTCGTTAGAAGTCGAAATCCTTTTTTTAAAACCAAACTATAAACTAGATAAACTCATTTTTATTATAAAATTTTTTAAAAAATGATTGCGGTAAAAAATAATACATTTAAAGGCTCTACATGTTATCCAAATTGCATTTCTACGTATGTTGATTCCAAACATAAAGAGGGAAGTCATCCTTTACATTGAAAATAAGGATGAAACACCAATTGCTAAGCGTCCAAATCCTAAGAAAAATTCCTGTATACTGTGGGGAACTGAAAGACAGAAGTAACAGAAAAAGAATGAGGTCATTCCCACTTCGTATGAAGAAGTTATGGGCAAAATATTCGAAAAACAGATTACACAAACCCTTGGGGGACAAGGAGAGTTATATAAGTAGACAATATTTATAATAAGGGGTATTTTGAGTTTGGTGCCTATAAAATGGCACACCCTTGCCTTTTGTACCTAACTTTGTCGGAATTTGAGTTTGGTGTTGGTCCCAACCAAGCAGTTGACTTAACGGATGACTGGTGGACCGTTCACAAGCTGTGTTGGTGCACAACTTGTTACTCGGCCCCCGCCAACTTTTGTAAATAAATACGTGTCTTTGTGATTAATTTTTTAAACAATCATTATTTAATTTAACTAGTTCACTAACACGGACCACGGTATGGAAATCTCTCTAAATCATTTTCCAAACACGTTACGAGCGTTCCAGAGAAATAAGGCTGACTTATCTGACTGCCATGATAACTATGGATTTACATAAAATGGAAAAAAAATTAATTAATACAATAATGATTAATTTGAAAAATGAATAGGGTCATTTACATGGATTCATTTGTTCAATACAATAATGGTTAGTTTGAAGGTTTAAGGAAAAATGAAACAAGTTGTGCACCAACACAGCTTGTGAACGGTCCACCAGTCATCCGTTAAGTCAACTGCTTGGTTGGGACCCACACCAAACTCAAATTCCGACAAAGTTAGGTACAAAATGCAAGGGTGTGCCATTTTATAGGCACCAAACTCAAAATACCCCTTATTATAAATATTGTCTACTTATATAACTCTCTTTGTCCCCCAAGGGTTTGTGTAATCTGTTTTTCGAATATTTTGCCCATAAATTCTTCATACGAAGTGGGAATGACCTCATTATTTTTCTGTTACCTATGTCTTTCAGTTCCCCACAGTATAAAGGAAAAAATTTATGTTTTGGACGCTTAACAATTGGTGTTTCATCCTTGTTTTCAATGTAAAGGATGACTCCCCTCTTTATTTTTGGAATAAACATACGTAGAAATGCAATTTGGATAACATGTAGAGCCTTTAAATGTATTATTTTTTACCACAATCATTTTTTAGAAAATTTTATAATAAAAATGAGTTTATCTAGTTTATAGTTTGGTTTAAAAAAAAGGATTTCGACTTCTAACGAAGTCACTGGACTTCCTTGAGTCAATGCATCCAAAATGCAAGCTTTTTTCGAATCTCAAGCCTCTATACATGTAATTTGTGCAGGAAATATTTTTTCTGAAAATTTTCTTTTAAAGGGGGGTCTTTTGTTTCATGATTTGGTCTTGATCATAGAGTTACGACATCTGACGAAGCCTGCGGAATTCCTTGAGTCATTTGTGTTTATGGGATTTTATTCAAATTTTGCAATGATTATCTAGCTTATGTCAGCCTTATTTCTATGGAACGCCCGTAACGTGTTTGGAAAATAATCTAGAGAGATTTCCCTACCGTGGTCCGTGTAAGTGAACTACTTAAATTAAATAATTATTGTTTAAACAATTATTCACAAAGACACGTATTTATTTACAAAAGTTGGCGGGGGGCCGAGCAACAAGTTGTGCTCCAACACAGCTTGTGAACGGTCCACCAGTCATCCGTTAAGTCAACTGCTTGATTTAGGTACCAAAGGCAAAGGTGTGCCATTTTATAGGCACCAAAGTCAAAATACCCCTTATTATAAATATTGTGTACTTATATAACTCTCTTTGTCCCCCAAGGGTTTGTGTAATCTCTTTTTCGACTATTTTGCTCATAACTTCTTCATACAAAGTGGGAATGACCTCATTCTTTTTCTGTTACCTCTGTCTTTCAGTTCCCCACAGTATAAAGGTAAATTTTTAGGATTTGGACGCTTAGAAATTGGTGTTTTACCCTTATTTTCAATTTAAAGGATGATTTCCCTCTTTATTTTTGGAACCAACATACGTAGAAATTCAATTTGGATAACATGTAGAGCCTTTAAATGTATTATTATTTACCACAATCATTTTTTTAGAAAATTTTATAATAAAAATTAGTTTATCTAGTTTATAGTTTGGTTTTAAAAAAAGACTTCTAACGAAGTCAATGGACTTCCTTGAGTCAATGCATCCAAAATGCAAGCTTTTTTCGACTCTCAAGCCTCTAGACATGTAATTTGTGCAGGAAATATTTTTTCTGAAAATTTTCTATTAAAGGGGAGTCTTTCTATTTCATGATTTGGTCTTGATCATAGAGTTCCGACATCTAACGAAGCCTGCGGACTTCCTTGAGTCATTTGTGTTTATGGTATTTTATTCAAATTTTGCAATGATTATCTAGCTTAAAGAAGATCCCATAATCGTTGAGAAGTTATTAACGGTTGCAAACCTTATCTCCTTCTTTCCATGTTTTATTATAGGTAATCTATGACCTTTTTAAGAGATTAGAAGTTCATTATTAGAAGGAATATTTCGAGTTTGGTGCCTATAAAATGGTACACTTTCGCGTTTGGTGCCTAACTTTGTCAATATCTGAGTTGGTGCCCAGTCAACGAATTGGCGTTGGTTAACACCGTGTTGACCATCCAATTTAGAGTTAGAAATGTGAAATGTCTAATAAAATTCTAAACTCCATTTTATTCACTAACTGCGCCTTATCTTCTAAATACTCCATGTTTGAGAAATGAGAGTTGTTGATTTCATACACGAGGTTTTAGGTTCCACTCTTAATACCATTGCCATCTTCTTTCATTACTAATCTCAAATCATACACTGAGCTACTGTTATTTTCTCATATGACCACCCATTTACACAAAATTAAATCCAAAGTATAAGCATAGCTCCCTTCATTGTTTACCCGTAAATCATCCATAATCTACCTCTCATGTAGACCCCAATAATCGTTTCCTTAAACCTTCAATTAACCATTATTGTACTGAACAAATGAATCCATGTAAATGACCCTATTCATTTTTCAAATTAATCATTTTCGTATTAATTAAATTTGTTTCCCATTTGATGTAAATTCAGATTTATCATGTTAGTTAGATTATGTCAGCCTTATTTCTCTGGAACGCCCGTAACGTGTTTGGAAAATACTCTAGAGAGATTTCCCTACCGTGGTCCGTGTTAGTGAACTACTTAAATTAAATAATTATTGTTTAAACAATTATTCACAAAGACAAGTATTTATTTACAAAAGTTGGCGGGGGGCCGAGCAACAAGTTGTGCTCCAACACAGCTTGTGAACGGTCCACCAGTCATCCGTTAAGTCAACTGCTTGATTGGGACCCACACAAAACTAAAATTCCGACAAATTTAGGTACCAAAGGCAAAGGTGTACCATTTTATAAGCACCAAACTCAAAATACCCCTTAATATAAATATTGTCTACTTATATAACTCTCTTTGTCCCCCAAGGTTTTGTGTAATCTCTTTTTCGACTATTATGCCCATAACTTCTTCATACGAACTGACCTCATTCTTTTTCTGTTACCTCTGTCTTTAAGTTCCCCACAGTATACAGGAAAAAAATTTAGGATTTGGACGCTTAGCAATTGGTGTTTCATCCTTATTTTCAATGTAAAGGATGACTTCCCTATTTATTTTTGGAATCAACATACGTAGAAATGCAATTTGGATAACATGTAGAGCCTTTAAATGTATTATTTTTTACCACAATCATTTTTTAGAAAATTTTATAATAAAAATGAGTTTATCTAGTTTATAGTTTGGTTTTAAAAAAAGGATTTTGACTTCTAACGAAGTCACTGGACTTCCTTGAGTCAATGCATCCAAAATGCAAGCTTTTTTCGACTCTCAAGCCTCTAGACATGTAATTTGTGCAGGAAATATTTTGTCTGAAAATTTTCTATTAAAGAGGAGTCTTTTTGTTTCATGATTTGGTCTTGATCATAGTGTTCCGACATCTAACGAAGCCTACGGACTTCCTTGAGTCATTTGTGTTTATGGTATTTTATTCAAATTTTGCAATGATTATCTAGCTTAAAGAAGATCCCAGAATCGTTGCGAAGTTATTAACGGTTGCAAACCTTATCTCCTTCTTTCCATGTTTTATTATAGGTAACCAATGACCTTTTTAAGAGATTAGAAGTTCATTATTAGAAGGGATATTTCGAGTTTGGTGCCTATCAAATGGTACGCTTTCGCCTTTGGTGCCTAACTTTGTCAATATCTGAGTTTGGTGCCCAGTCAACGAATTGGCGTTGATTGACACCGTGTTGACCATCCAATTTAGAGTTAAAAATGTGAAATGTCTAATAAAATTCTAAACCCCGTTGTATTCACTAACTACGCCTTATCTTCTACATACTCGATGTTTGAGAAACGAGAGTTGTTGATTTCATTCACGAGGTTTTAGGTTCCACTCTTAATACCATTGCCATCTTCTTTCATTGCTAATCTCAAATCATACACTGATCTACTGTTATTTTCTCATATGACCACATGTTTACACAAAATTAAATCCAAAGTATAAGCATAGATCCCTTCATTGTTTACCGGTAAATCATCCAAAATCTATCTCTCATGTAGACCCCAATAATTGTTTCCTTAAACCTTCAAACTAACCATTATTGTATTGAACAAATGAATCCATGTAAATGACCCTATTCAATTTTCAAATTAATCATTATTGTATTAATTAAATTTGTTTCCATTTTATGTAAATCCATAGTTATCATGGCAGTCAGATAAGTCTGTCTTATTTCTCCGAAACGCTCGTAACGTGTTTGGAAAATGATCTAGAGAGATTTCCCTGCCGTGGTCCGTGTTAGTGAACTAGTTAAATTAAATAATGATTGTTTAAAAAATTATTCACAAAGACACGTATTTATTTACAAAAGTTGGCGGGGGTCCGAGCAACAAGTTGTGCTCCAACACAGCTTGTGAACGGTCCACCAGTCATCAGTTAAGTCAACTGCTTGATTGGGACCCACACCAAACTCAAATTCCGACAAATTTAGGTACCAAAGGAAAAGGTGTACCATTTTATAAGCACCAAACACAAAATACCCCTTATTATAAATATTGTCTACTTATATAACTCTCTTTGTCCCCCAAGGGTTTGTGTAATCTCTTTTTCGACTATTTTGCTCATAACTTCTTCATACGAAGTGGGAATGACCTCATTCTTTTTCTGTTACCTCTGTCTTTCAGTTCCCCACAGTATACAGGAAAACAATTTAGGTTTTGGATGCTTAACAATTGGTGTTTCATCCTTATTTTCAATGTAAAGGATGACTTCCCTCTTTATTTTTGGAATCAACATACGTAGAAATGCAATTTGGATAACATGTAGATCCTTTAAATGTATTATTGTTTACCACAATCATTTTTTAGAAAATTTTATAATAAAAATGAGTTTATCTAGTTTATAGTTTGGTTTTAAAAAAAAAAATTTAACTTCTAACGAAGTCACTGGACTTCCTTGAGTCAATGCATCCAAAATGCAAGCTTTTTTCGACTCTCAGGCCTCTAGACATGTAATTTGTGCAGGGAATATTTTTTCTGAAAATTTTCTATTAAAGGGGAGTATTTCTATTTCAAGATTTGGTCTTGATCATAGAGTTCCGACATCTAACGAAGCCTGCAGACTTCCTTGAGTCATATGTGTTTATGGTATTTTATTCAAATTTTGTAATGATTATCTAGCTTAAAGAAGATCCCATAATCATCGAGATGTTATTAACGGTTGAAAACCTTAT
The DNA here is from genome assembly GCF_003573695.1 of Papaver somniferum. Lineage (NCBI taxonomy): Eukaryota > Viridiplantae > Streptophyta > Magnoliopsida > Ranunculales > Papaveraceae > Papaver > Papaver somniferum. The sequence goes on from NW_020648749.1 coordinate 74,049, forward strand.
CTCATTCTTTCAATGTTTTATTATAGGTAATCTATGACCTTTTTAAAAGATTAGAAGTTCATTATTAGAAGGGATATTTCGAGTTTGGTGCCTATAAAATGGTACACTTTCGCGTTTGGTGCCTAATTTATAAATATCTGAGTTTGGTGCCCAGTCAACGAATTGGCGTTGATTGACCGTGTTCACCATCCAATTTAGAGTTAAAAATTTGAAATATCTAATAAAATTCTAACCTCCGTTTTATTCACTAACTGCGCCCTATCTTCTACATACTCCATGTTTGAGAAATGAGAGTTGTTGATTTTCATTCACGAGGTTTTAGGTTCCACTCTTAATACCATTGCCATCTTCTTTCATTGCTAATATAAAATTATACACTGAGCTACCCTTATTTTCTCATATGACCACCTGTTTACAAAAAATTAAATCCAAAGTATAAACATAGCTCCCTTCATTGTTTAACGGTAAATCATCCAAAATCTATCTCTCATGTAAACCCCAATAATCGTTTCCTTAAACCTTCAAACTAACCATTATTGTATTGAACAAATGAATCCATGTAAATGACCCTATTCATTTTTCAAATTAATCATTATTGCATTAATTAAATTTGTTTCCACTTTATGTAAATCCATAGTTATCATGGCAGTCAGATAAGTCAGCCTTATATCTCTGGAACGCTCGTAACGTGTTTGGAAAATGATCTAGAGAGATTTCCCTACCGTGGTCCGTGTTAGTGAACTAGTTAAATTAAATAATGATTGTTTAAACAATTATTCACAAAGACACGTATTTATTAACCAAAGTTGGCGGGGGGCGAGCAACAAGTTGTGCTCCAACATAGCTTGTGAACAGTCCACCAGTCATTCGTTAAGTCAACTGCTTGATTGGGACCCACACCAAACTCAAATTCCGACAAAGTTAGGTACCAAAGGCAAAGGTTTACCATTTTATAGGCACCAAACTAAAAATACCCCTTATTATAAATATTGTCTACTTATATAACTCAGTTTGTCCCCCCAAGGTTTTGTGTAATCTCTTTTTCGACTATTTTGCTCATAACTTCTTCATACGAAGTGGGAATGACCTCATTCTTTATCTGTTACCTCTGTCTTTCAGTTTCCCACAGTATACATGAAATTTTTTAAGATTTGGACGCTTAGCAATTGGTTTTTCATCCTTGTTTTCAATGTAAGGGATGACTTCCCTCTTTATTTTTGGAATCAACATACGTAGAAATGCAATTTGCATAACATGCAGAGCCTTTAAATGTATTATTTTTTACCACAATAATTTTTTAGAAAATTTTATAATAAAAATGAGTTTATCCAGTTTATAGTTTGGTTTTAAAAAGAGGATTTAGACTTCTAAAAAAGTCACTGGACTTCCTTGAGTCAATGCATCCAAAATGCAAGTTTTTTTCAACTCTCAAGCCTCTAGATATGTAATTTGTGCAGGAAATATTTTTTCTAAAAAATTTCTATTAAAAGGGAGTCTTTCTGTTTCATGATTTGGTCTTGATGATAGAGTTCCGACATCTAACGTAGCCTGCGGACTTCCTTGAGTCATTTGTGTTTATGGTATTTTATTCAAATTTTGCAATGATTATCTAGCTTAAAGAAGATCCCATAATCGTTGAGAAGTTATTAACGGTTGCAAACCTTATCTCCTTTTTTCCATTTTTTATTTTAGGTAATCTATGACCTTTTTAAAAGATTAGAAGTTCATTATTAGAAGGGATATTTCGAGTTTGGTGCCTATAAAATGGTACACTTCCGCGTTTGGTGCCTAACTTTGTCAATATCTGAGTTTGGTGCCCAGTCAACGAATTGGCGTTGATTGACCGTGTTGACCATCCAATTTAGAGTTAAAAATGTGAATTGTCTAATAAAATTATAAACTCCGTTTTATCCACTAACTGCGCCTTATATTCTACATACTCCATGTTTGAGAAATGAGAGTTGATGATTTTCATTCACGAGGTTTTAGGTTACACTCTTAATACCATTGCCATCTTCTTTCATTGCTAATCTCAAGACATACACTGAGCTACTGTTATTTTCTCATATGATCACCTGCTTAACAAAATTAAATCCAAAGTATAAGCATAGCTCCCTTCATTGTTTACCGGTAAATCATCCAAAATCTATCTCTCATGTAAACCCCAATAATCGTTTCCTTAAACCTTCAAACTAACCATTATTGTATTGAACAAATGAATCCATGTAAATGACCCTATATATTTTCCAAATTAATCATTATTGTATTAATTAAATTTGTTTCCACTTTATGTAATCCATGGTTATCATGGCAGTCAGATAAGTAAGCATTATTTCTCTGGAACGCTCGTAACGTGTTTGGAAAATGATCTAGTGAGATTTCCCTACCGTGGTCCGTGTTAGTGAACTAGTTTAATCAAATAATAATTGTTTAAACAATTATTCACAAAGACACGTATTTATTTACAAAACTTTGCGAGGGGCTGAGCAACAAGTTGTGCTCCAACACAGCTTGTGAACGGTCCACCAGTCATCTGTTAAGTCAACTGCTTGATTGGGACCCACACCAAACTCAAATTCCGACAAATTTAGGTACCAAAGGCAAAGGTGTGCCATTTTATAAGCACCAAACACAAAATACCCCTTATTATAAATATTGTCTACTTATATAACTCACTTTGTCCCCCAAGGTTTTGTGTTATCTCTTTTTCGACTATTTTGCTCATAACTTCTTCATACAAAGTGGGAATGACCTCATTCTTTTTCTGTTACCTCTGTCTTTCAGTTTCCCACAGTATACAGGAAATTTTTTAGGATTTGGACGCTTAGCAATTGGTGTTTCATCCTTATTTTCGATGTAAGGGATGACTTCCCTCTTTATTTTTGGAATCAACATACGTAGTAATGCAATTTGGATAACATGTAGAGCCTTTGAATGTATTATTTTTTACCACAATAATTTTTTAGAAAATTTTATTATAAAAATGAGTTTATCTAGTTTATAGTTTAGTTTTAAAAAAAGGGTTTCGACTTCTAACGAAGTCACTGGACTTCCTTGAGTCAATGCATCCAAAATGCAAGATTTTTTCAACTCTCAAGCCTCTAGACATGTAATTTATGCAGTGAATATTTTTTCTGAAAATTTTCTATTAAAGGGGAGTCTTTATGTTTCATGATTTGGTCTTGATCATAGAGTTCCGACATCTAACGAAGCCTGCGGACTTCCTTGAGTCATTTGTGTTTATGGTATTTTATTCAAATTTTGCAATGATTATCTAGCTTAAAGAAGATCCCATAATCGTTGAGAAGTTATTAACGGTTGAAAACCTTATCTCCTTCTTTCCATGTTTTATTATAGGTAATCTATGACCTTTTTAAAAGATTAGAAGTTCATTATTAGATTGGATATTTTGAGTTTGGTGCCTATAAAATGGTACACTTTCGCGTATGGGGCCTAACTTTGTCAATATCTGAGTTTGGTGCCCAGTCAACGAATTGGCGTCTATTGACCGTGTTGACCATCCAATTTAGAGTTAAAAATGTGGAATGTGTAATAAAATTCTAACCTCCGTTTATTCACTAACTGCGCCCTATCTTGTACATACTCCATCTTTGAGAAATGAGAGTTGTTGATTTTCATTCACGAGGTATTAAGTTACACTCTTAATACCATTGCCATCTTCTTTCATTGCTAATCTCAAATCATACACTGAGCTACTGATATTTTCTCATATGACCACCTGTTTACACAAAATTAAATCCAAAGTACAAGCATAGCTTCCTTCATTGTTTACCGGTAAATCATCCAAAATCTATCTCTCATGTAAACCCCAATAATCGTTTCCTTAAACCTTCAAACTAACCATTATTGTATTGAACAAATGAATCCATGTAAATGACCCTATTCATTTTTGCAATTAATCATTATTGCATTAATTAAATTTGTTTCCACTTTATGTAAATCCATAGTTATCATGGCAGTCAGATAAGTCAGCCTTATTTCTCTGGAACGCTCGTAACGTGTTTGGAAAATGATCTAGAGAGATTTCCCTACCGTGGTCCGTGTTAGTGAACTAATTCATTAAATAATGATTGTTTAAAGAATTATTCAGAAAGACACGTATTTATTTACCAAAGTTGGCGGGGGGGCGAGCAACAAGTTGTGCTCCAACATAGCTTGTGAACGGTCCACCAGTCATCCGTTAAGTCAACTGCTTGGTTTGGACCCACACCAAACTCAAATTCCGACAAAGTTAGGTACCAAAGGCAAAGGTGTGCCATTTTATAGGCACCAAACTAAAAATACCCCTTATTATAAATATTGTCTACTTATATAACTCTCTTTGTCCCCCAAGGTTTTGTGTAATCTCTTTTTCGACTATTTTGCTCATAACTTCTTCATACGAAGTGGGAATGACCTCAATCTTTATCTGTTACCTCTGTCTTTCACTTTCCCCAGTATACAGGAAATTTTTGTAGGTTTTGGACGCTTAACAATTGGTGTTTCATCCTTATTTTCAATGTAAAGGATGACTTCCCTATTTATTTTTGGAATCAACATACGTAGAAATGCAATTTGGATAACATGCAGAGCCTTTAAATGTATTATTTTTTACCACAATCATTTTTTAGAAAATTTTATAATAAAAATGAGTTTATCTAGTTTATAGTTTGGTTTTAAAAAGAGGATTTAGACTTCTAACAAAGTCACTGGACTTCCTTGGGTCAATGCATCCAAAATGCAAGCTTTTTTCGACTCTCAAGCCTCTAGATATGTAATTTGTGCAGGAAATATTTTTTCTAAAAATTTTCTATTAAAGGGGAGTCTTTCTGTTTCATGATTTTGTCTTGATCATAGAGTTCCGACATCTAACGAAGCCGGCGGACTTCCTTGAGTCATTTGTGTTTATGGTATTTTATTCAAATTTTGTAATGATTATCTAGCTTAAAGAAGATCCCATAATCGTTGAAAAGTTCTTAAGGGTTGCAAACCTTATCTCCTTCTTTCCATGTTTTATTATAGGTAATCTATGACCTTTTTAAAAGATTAGAAGTTCATTATTAGAAGGGATATTTCGATTTTGGTGCCTATAAAATGGTACACTTTCGCGTTTGGTGCCTAACTTTGTCAATATCTGAATTTGGAGCCCAGTCAATGAATTCGCGTTGATTGACCGTGTTGACCATCCAATTTAGAGTTAAAAATGTGAAATGTCTAATAAAATTCTAAACTCCGTTTTATCCACTAACTGCGCCTTATATTCTACATACTCCATGTTTGAGAAATGAGAGTTGATGATTTTCATTCACGAGGTTTTAGGTTACACTCTTAATACCATTGCCATCTTCTTTCATTGCTAATCTCAAAGCATACACTGAGCTACTGTTTTTTTCTCATATGATCACCTATTTAACAAAATTAAATCCTAAGTATAAGCATAGCTCCCTTCATTGTTTACCGGTAAATCATCCAAAATCTATCTCTCATGTAAACCCCAATAATCGTTTCCTTAAACCTTAAAACTAACCATTATTGTATTGAACAAATGAATCCATGTAAATGAACCTATTCATTTTACAAATTAATCATTATTGCATTAATTAAATTTGTTTCCACTTTATGTAAATCCATAGTTATCATGGAAGTCAGATAAGTTAGTCTTATTTCTCTGGAACGCTCGTAACGTGTTTGGAAAATGATATAAAGATATTTCCCTACCGTGGTCCGTGTTAGTGAACTAGTTAAATTAAATATTGATTGTTTAAATAATAATTCACAAAGACACGTATTTATTTACAAAAGTTGGCGGGGGCTGAGCAACAAGTTGTGCTCCAACACAACTTGTGAACGGTCCACCAGTCATCCGTTAAGTCAACTGCTTGATTGGGACCCACACCAAACTCAAATTCCGACAAAGTTAGGTACCAAATGGAAAGGTGTGCCATTTTATAGGCACCAAACTCCAAATACCCCTTATTATAAATATTGTCTACTTATATAACTCTATTTGTCCCCCAAGGGTTTGTGTAATCCTTTTTTCGACTATTTTGCTCATGACTTCTTCATATGAAGTGGGAATGACCTCATTCTTTATCTGTTACCTCTGTCTTTCAGTTTCCCACAGTATACAGGAAATTTTTTAGGATATGGACGCTTAGCAATTGGTGTTTCATCCTTATTTTCAATGTAAGGGATGACTTCCCTCTTTATTTTTGGAATCAACATACGTAGAAATGCAATTTGGATAACATGTAGATCCTTTAAATGTATTATTTTTTACCATAATAATTTTTTAGAAAATTTTATAATAAAAATGAGTTTATCTAGTTTATAGTTTGGTTTTCAAAAGAGGATTTCGACTTCTAACGAAGTCACTGGACTTCCTTGAGTCAATGCATCAAAAATGCAAGCTTTTTTCGATTCTCAAGCCTCTAGACGTGTAATTTGTGCAGGAAATATTTTTTCTGAAAATTTTCTATTAAAGGGGAGTCTTTCTGTTTGATGATTTGGTCTTGATCATAGATTTCCGACATCTAAAGAAGCCTTTGGACTTCCTTGAGTCATTTGTGTTTATGGTATTTTATTCTAATTTTGCAATGATTATCTAGCTTAAAGAAGATCCCATAATTGTTGAGAAGTTATTAACGGTTGCAAACCTTATCTCCTTATTTCCATTTTTTATTATAGGTAATCTATGACCTTTTTAAAAGATATGAAGTTCATTATTAGAAGGGATATTTCGAGTTTGGTGCCTATAAAATGGTACACTTCCGCGTTTGGTGCCTAACTTTGTCAATATCTGAGTTTGGTGCACAGTCAACGAATTGGCGTTGATTGACCGTGTTGACCATCCAATTTAGAGTTAAAAATGTGAAAAATCTAATAAAATTCTAAACTCCGTTTTATTCACTAACTGCGCCCTATCTTCTACATATTCTATGTTTGAGAAATGAGATTTGTTGATTGTCATTCACGAGGTTTTAGGTTCCACTCTTAATACCATTGTCATCTTCTTCCATTGATAATCTCAAATCATACATTGAGCTACTGTTATTTTCTCATAGGACCACCTGTTTACAAAAAATTAAATCCAAAGTATAAGCATAGCTCCCTTCATTGTTTACCGGTAAATCATACAAAATCTATCTCTCGTGTAAACCTAGATAATCGTTTCCTTAAACCTTCAAACTATCCATTATTGTATTGAACACATGAATCCATGTAAATGACCCTATTCATTTTTCAAATTAATCATTATTGCATTAATTAAATTTGTTTCCACTTTATGTAAATCCATAGTTATCATGGCAGTCAGATAAGTCAGCCTTATTTCTCTGGAACGCTCGTAACGTGTTTGGAAAATGATCTAGAGCGATTTCCCTACCTTGGTCCGTGTTAGTGAACTAGTTAAATTAAATAATGATTGTTTAAACAATTATTCACAAAGACACTATTTATTTATAAAAGTTGGCGGGGGGCCGAGCAACAAGTTGTGCTCCAACACAGCTTGTGAACGGCCCACCAGTCATCCGTTAAGTCAACTTCTTTATTGGGACCCACACCAAACTAAAATTCCGACAAAGTTAGGTACCAAAGGCAAAGGTGTGCCATTTTATAGGCACCAAACTCAAAATACCCCTTATTATAAATATTGTCTACTTATATAACTCTCTTTGTCCCCCAAGGTTTTGTGTAATCTCTTTTTCGACTATGTTGCTCATAACTTCTTCATACGAAGTGGGAATGACCTCATTCTTTATCTGTTACCTCTGTCTTTCAGTTTCCCCAGTATACAGGAAATTTTTTTTAGGTTTTGGACGCTTAACAATTGGTGTTTCATCCTTATTTTCAATGTAAAGGATGACTTCCCTATTTATTTTTGGAATCAACATAGGTAGAAATTCAATTTGGATAACATGTAGAGCCTTTAAATGTATTATTTTTTTACCACAATCATTTTTTAGAAAATTTTATAATAAAAATGAGTTTATCTAGTTTAGGTTCTAAACTCCGTTTCATGATTTGGTCTTGATCATAGAGTTCCGACATCTAACGAAGCCTGCGGACTTCCTTGAGTCATTTGTGTTTATGGTATTTTATTCAAATTTTGTAATGATTATCTAGCTTAAAGAAGATCCCATAATCGTTGAAAAGTTATTAAGGTTTGCAAACCTTATCTCCTTCTTTCCATGTTTTATTATAGGTAATCTATGACCATTTTAAAAGATTAGAAGTTCATTATTAGAAGGGATATTTCGAGTTTGCTGCCTATAAAATGGTACACTTTCGCGTTTGGTGCCTAACTTTGTCAATATCTGAGTTTGGTGCCCAGTCAACGAATTGGCGTTGATTGACCGTGTTGACCATCCAATTTAGAGTTAAAAATGTGAAATATCTAATAAAATTCTAAACTCCGTTTTATTCACTAACTGCGCCCTATCTTCTACATACTCCATGTTTGAGAAATGGGAGTTGTTGATTTTCATTCACGAGGTTTTAGGTTCCACTCTTAATACCATTGTCATCTTCTATCAATGCTAATCTCAAATCATACACTGAGCTACTGTTATTTTCTCATATGATCACCTGTTTACACAAAATTAAACCCAAAGTATAAGCATAGCTCCTTTCATTGTTTACTGGTAAATCATCCAAAATCTGTCTCTCATGTAAACCCCAATAATCGTTTCCTTAAACCTTAAAACTAACCATTATTGTATTGAACAAATGAATCCATTTAAATGACCCTATTCATTTTTCAAATTAATCATTATTGTATTAATTAAATTTGTTTCCATTTTATGTAAATCCATAGTTATCATGGCAGTCACATAAGTCAGCCTTATTTCTCTGGAATGCTCGTAACGTGTTTGGAAAATGATCTAGAGAGATTTCCCTACCGTGGTCCGTGTTAGTGAACTAGTTAAATTAAATAATTATTGTTTATACGATTATTCACAAAGACACATATTTATTTACAAAAGTTGGCGGGGGGACGAGCAACAAGTTGTGCTCCAACACAGCTTGTGAACGGTCCACCAGTCATCTGTTAAGTCAACTGCTTTGTTGGGACCCACACCAAACGAAAATTCCGACAAAGTTAGGTACCAAAGGCAAAGGTGTGCCATTTTATAGGCACCAAACTCAAAATACCCCTTATTATAAATATTTTCTACATATATAACTCTCTTTGTCCCCCAAGGTTTTGTGTAATCTCTTTTTCGACTATTTTGCTCATAACTTCTTCATAAAAAGTGGGAATGACCTCATTTTTTTTTTCTGTTACCTTTGTCTTTCAGTTCCCCACAGTATACAGGAAAAATTTCAGGATTTGGACGCTTAGCAATTGGTGTTTCATCCTTGTTTTCAATGTAAAGGATGACTTCCCTCTTTATTTTTGGAATCAACATACGTAGAAATGCAATTTGGATAACATGTTGAGCCTTTAAATGTATTATTTTTTACCACAATCATTTTTTAGAAAACTTTATAATAAAAATGAGTTTATCTAGTTTATAGTTTTGTTTTTAAAAAAGGATTTCGACTTCTAACGAAGTCACTGGACTTCCTTGAGTCAATATATCCAAAATGCAATCTTTTTTCGACTCTCAAGCCTCTAGACATGTAATTTGTTCAGCAAATATTTTTTCTGAAAATTTTCTATTAAATGGAAGTCTTTCTGTTTCATGATTTGGTCTTGATCATACAGTTCTGACATCTAATGAAGCCTGCGGACTTCCTTGAGTCATTTGTGTTTATGGTATTTTATTCAAATTTTGCAATGATTATCTAGCTTAAAGAACATCCCATAATCGTTGAGAAGTTATTAACGGTTGCAAACCTTATCTCCTTCTTTCCATGTTTTATTATAGGTAATCTATGACCTTTTTAAGAGATTAGAAGTTCATTATTGGAAGGGATATTTCGAGTTTGGTAAATGGTACACTTTCGCGTTTGGTGCCTAACTTTGTCAATATCTGAGTTTGGTGCCCAGTCAACGAATTGGCGTTGATTGACACCGTGTTGACCATCCAATTTTAAAAATGTTAAATGTCTAATAAAATTCTAAACTCCGTTTTATTCACTAACTGCGCCTTATCTTCTACATACTCCATGTTTGAGAAATGAGAGTTGTTTATTTTTATTCACGAGGTTTTAGGTTCCACTCTTAATACCATTGCCATCTTCTTTCATTGCTAATCTCAAATCATGCAATGAGCTACTGTTATTTTCTCATATGACCACCTGTTTAAACAAACTTAAATCCAAAGTATACGCATAGCTCCCTTCATTGTTTACCGGTAAATCATCCAATATATATCTCTCATGTAAACTCCAATAATCGTTTCCTTAAACCTTCAAACTAACCATTATTGTATTGAACAAATGAATCCATGTAAATGACCCTATTCATTTTTCAAATTAACCATTATTGTATTATTTAAATTTGTTTCCACTTTATGTAAATCCATAGTTATCATGGCAGTCAGATAAGTCAGCCTTATTTCTCTGGAACGCTCGTAACGTGTTTGGAAAATGATCTAGAGAGATTTCCATACCGTGGTCCGTGTTGGTGAACTAGTTAATTAAATAATGATTGTTTAAAAAATTATTGACAAAGACACGTATTAATTTACAAAAGTTGGCGGGGGGTCGAGCAACAAGTTGTGCTCCAACAAATCTTGTGAACGGTCAACCAGTCATCCGTTAAGTCAACTGCTTGATGTTTTCTGTTACCTCTGTCTTTCAGTTCCCCACAGTATAAAGGAAAGTTTGTAGGATTTGGACGATTAAGAATTGGTGTTTCATCCTTATTTTCAATGTAAAGGACGACTTCCCTCTTTATGTTTGGAATCAACATACGTAGAAATGAAATTTGGATAACATGTGGAGCATTTAAATGTATTATTTTTTACTGCAATCATTTTTAAGAAAATTTTATAATAAAACTGAGTTTATCTAGTTTATAGTTTGGTTTTAAAAAAAAAGGATTTCGACTTCTAAAGGGGAGTCTTTATTTTTCATGATTTTGGCTTGATCATAGAGTTCCGACATCTAACGAAGCCTGCGGACTTCCTTGAGTCGTTTGTGTTTATGGTATTTTATTCAAATTTTGCAATGATTATCTAGCTTAATGAAAATCCTAGAATCGTTGAGAAGTTATTAACGGTTGCAAACCTTATCTCCTTCTTTACATGTTTTATTATAGGTAATCTATGACCTTTTTAAGAGATTAGAAGTTCATTATTATAAGGGAAATTTTGAGTTTGGTGCCTATAAAATGGTACACTTTCGCGTTTGGTGCTTAACTTTTTCCAAATCTGAGTTTGGTGCCCAGTCAATGAATTGGCTTTGATTGACCGTGTTGACCATCCAATTTAGAGTTAAAAATGTGAAATGACTAATAAAATTCAAAACTCCGTTTTATTCACTAACTTCACCTTATCTTCTAGATACTCCATGTTTGAGAAATGAGAGTTGTTTATTTTCATTCACGAGGTTTTAGGTTCCAGTTTTTAATACCATCACCATCTTCTTTCATTGCTAATCTCAAATCATACACAGAGCTACTGTTATTTTCTCATATGACCACCTGTTTACACAAAATTAAATCTAAAGTATAAGCATAGCTCCCTTCATTGTTTACCCGTAAATTATCCCAAATATATCTCTCATGTAAACCCCAATAATCGTTTCCTTAAACCTTAAAACTAACCATTATTGTATTGAACAAATGAATCCATGTAAATGACTCTATTTATTTCTCAAAATAATCATTATTATATTAATTAAATTTTTTACCATTTTCTGTAAATCCATAGTTATCATGGCAGTTAGATTATGTTAGCCTTATTTCTCTGGAACGCTCGTAACGTGTTTGAAAAATGCTCTAGAGAGATTTCCCTAATGTGGTCCGTGTTAGTAAATTAGTTAAATTAAATAATTATTCTTTAAACAATTATTGACAAAGACACGTATTTATTTATAAAAGTTGGCAGGGGCCGAGCAACAAGTTTTGTACCAACAAAACTTGTGAACGGTCAACCAGTCATCCGATAAATCAACAGCATGATTGGGATCCTCACCAAACTCAAATTCTGACAAAGTTAGGTACCAAAGGCAAAGGTGTGCCATTTTATAGGCACCAAACTCAAAATATCCCTTATTACAAATATTGTCTACTTATATAACTTTCTTTGTCCCCCAAGGTTTTGTGTAATCTCTTTTTCGACTATTTTGCTTATAACTTCTTCATACGAAGTGGGAATGACCTCATTCTTTTTCTACTACCTCTGTCTTTCAGTTCCCCACAATATACAAGAAATTTTTTAGGATTTGGAAGGTTAACAATTGGTGTTTCATCCTTATTTTCAATGTAAAGGATGACTTCCCTCTTTATTTTTGGAATCAACATACGTAGAAAAGCAATTTGCATAACATGTAGAGTCTTTAAATGTATTATTTTTTACCGCATTGTTTTTTAGAAAATTTTATAATAAAACTCTGTTGATCGAGTTTATAGTTGTTTTCAAAAAAAGGATTTCAAATTCTAACGAAGTCACTAGTCTTCCTTGAGTTAATGCATCCAAAATGCAAGATTTTTTGGACTCTCAAGCCTCTAGACATGTAATTATCGACGGAAATATTTTTTCTAAACATTTTTTATTAAAGGGGAGTCTTTCTTGTTCATGATTTGGTCTTGATCATATAGTTCCGACATTTAACAAAACCGGCGGACTTCCTTGAGTCATTTGTGTTTATGGTATTTTATTCAAATTTTGCAATGATTATCTAGCTTAAAGAAGATCCCATAATATTTGAGAAGTTATTTATTAAGGGTTGCAAACCTTATATCCTTCTTTCCATCTTTTATTATAGGTAATCTATGTCCTTTTTAAGAGATTAGAAGTTCATTATTTGAAGGGATATTTTGAGTTTGGTGCCTATAAAATTGTACACTTTTGCGTTTGGTGCCTAACATTGTAAAATATGAGTTCGGTGCCCAGTCAAAGAATTGACGTTAATTGAGCGCGGTGACCATCCTATTTAGAGTTAAAATTGTGAAGTGACTAACAAAATTCTAAATTCATTTTATTCACTAACTGCACCTTATCTTCTACATACTCCATGTTTGAGAAATGAGATTAATTGATTTTCATTCACGGGGTTTTAGGTTCAACTCCTAATACTAGCGCCATCTACTTTCATTGATAATCTCACATCATACACTGAGCTACTGTTATTTTCTCATATGAACATTAGTTTACACAAAATTAAATCCAAAGTATAAGCATAGCTCCCTTCATTTTTTACCCGTAAATCATCCAAAATCTATCTCTCATGTAAACCACAATAATCGTTTCCTTAAACCTTCAAACTAACCATTATTATATTGAACAAATGAATCTATGTAAATGACTCTATTCATTTTTAATATTAATCATTATTGTATTAATTAAATTTTTTTCCATTTTCTGTAAATCCATAGTTACCATGGAAATCAGATTATGTCAGCCTTATTTCTCTGGAGCGCTCGTAACGTGTTTGTAAAATGCTCTAGAGAGATTTCCCTAATGTGGTCCGTATTAGTGAAATAGTTAAATTAAATAATTATTGTTTAGAAAATTATTGACAAAGACATGTATTTATTTACAAAAGTTGGCAGGGGGCTGAGCAACAATTTGTGCTCCAAAACAGCTTGTGAACGGTCAACCAGTCATCCGATAAATCAATTGCTTGATTGGGATCCTCACCAAACTCAAATTCTGACAAACTTAGGTACCAAAGGCAAAGGTGTGACATTTTATAGGCACCAAACTCAAAGTATCCCTTATTACAAATATTGTCTACTTATATAACTCTCTTTGTCCCCCCAAGGTTTTGTGTAATCTCTTTTTCGACTATTTTGCTCATAACTTCTTCATACGAAGTGGGAATGACCTCATTATTTTTCGGTTACCTCTGTCTTTCAGTTCCCCACAGTATACAGGAAAAAATTTAGGATTTGGACGCTTATTAATTGGTGTTTCATCCTTATTTTCAATGTAAGGGATGACTTCCCTCTTTATTTTTGGAATCAACATACGTAGAAATGCAATTTGGATAACATGTAGAGCCTTTAAATGTATTATTTTTTACCGAATTTATTTTTTTGAAAATTTAGTAATAAAACTGAGTTTATCTAGTTTATAGTATGTTTTCAAAATAAAGGATTTCGAATTCTAACGTAGTCAGTAGACTTCCTTGAATAAATGCACCCAAAATGCAAGGTTTCTTAGACTCTCAAGCCTTTAGACATGTAATTTGTGCGGAAATATTTTTTCTGAACATTTCTATTAAAGGGGAGTCTTTATGTTTCATGATTTGGTCTTGATCATAGAGTTCCGACATCTAATGAAGCCTGCGGACTTCCTTGAGTCATTTGTGTTTATGATATTTTATTCAAATTTTGCAATGATTCTCTAGCTTAAAGAAGATCCAAGAATCGTTGATAAGTTATTAACGGTTGCAAATCTTATCTCCTTCTTTCATTGCTAATCTCAAATCATACACTGAGCTACTGTTATTTTCTCATATGACCATTAGTATACACAAAATTAAATCCAAAGTATAAGCATAGATCCCTTCATTTTTTACCCGTACATCATCCAAAATCTATCTCTCATGTAAACCCCAATAATCGTTTCCTTAAACCTTCAGACTAACCATTATTGTATTGAACAAATGAATCCATGTAAATGACTCTATTCATTTTTCAAATTAATCATTATTGTATTCTTTAAATTTTTTTCCATTTTATGTAAATCCTTAGTTACCATGGCAATTAGATTATGTCAGCCTTATTTCTCTGGAACGCTCGAAACGTGTTTAAAAAATGCTCTAAAGAGATTTCCCTAATGTGGTACGTGTTAGTGAATTAGTCAAATTAAATAATTATTGTTTAAACAATTATTGACAAAGACACTTATTTATTTACAAAAGTTGGCAGGGGGCCGAACAACAAGTTGTGCTCCAACACAGCTTGTGAACGGTCAACCAGTCATCCGTTAAGTCAACTGCTTGATTGGGATCCTCACTGAACTCAAATTCTGACAAAGTTAGGTACCAAAGGCAAAGGTGTGCGATTTTATAGTCATCAAACTCAAAATATCCCTTCAAATAATGAACTTCTAATCTCTTAAAAAGGTCATAGATTACCTATAATAAAACATGTAAAGAAGGAGATACGGTTTGAGAACCCCGAACCCTGGGCCCTAGATTATTTGATTTAACTAATTCACCAACACGGACCACATTAGGGAAATCACTCTAGAGCATTTTTTAAACACGTTACGAGCGTTCCAGAGAAATAAGGCTGACATAATCTGATTGCCATGATAACTATGGATTTATAGAAAATGGAAACAAATTTAATTATTACAGTAATAATTAATTTCAAAAATAAAAATAGAGTCATTTACATGGATTCATTTGTTCAATACACTAATGGTTAGTTTGAAGGTTTAAGGAAACGATTATTGGGGTTTACATAAGAGATAGAATTTGGATGATTTACGGGTAAAAAATGAAGGGAGCTATGCTTATACTTTGGATTTAATTTTGTGTAAACTAATGGTCATATGAGAAAATAATAGTAGCTCAGTGTATGATTTGAGATTAGAAGTGAAAGAAGATGACGATGGTATTAAGAGTGGAACCTAAAACCTCGTGAATGAAAATCAACAACTCTCATTTCTCAAACATGGAGTATGTAGAAGATAAGGTGCAGTTAGTGAATAAAACGAAGTTAGAATTTTATTAGTCATTTCACAATTTTAACTCTAAATAGGATGGTTAACACGGTCAATCAACGTCAATTCGTTGACTGGGCACCCAACTCAGATTTTGACAAAGTTAGGCACAAAACGCAAAAGTGTACAATTTTATAGGCACCAAACAAAAAATATCACTTCAAATATTGAACTTCTAATCTCTTATAAAGGTCATAGATTACCTATAATAAAACATGTAAAGAAGGAGATAAGTTTTGCAACCATTAATAACTTATCAACGATTCTAGGATCTTCTTTAAGCTAGAGAATCATTGCAAAATTTGAATAAAATATCATAAACACAAATGACACAAAGAAGTCCGCAGGCTTCGTTAGATGTCGGAACTCTATGATCAAGACCAAATCATGAAACATAAAGACTCCCCTTTAATAGAAAATGTTTAGAAAAAATATTTCCGTCATAAATTACATGTCTAAAGGCTTGAGAGTTGAAACAAGCTTGCATTTGGATGCATTTACTCAAGGAAGTCTACTGACTTCGTTAGAAGTTGAAATACTTTTTTTAAAATCAAACTATAAACTAGATAAACTCATGTTTATCATAAAATTATCTAAAAAATTATTGCGGTAAAAAATAATACATTTAAAGGCTCCACATCTTATGCAAATTGTATTTCTACGTATGTTGATTCCAAAAATAAATAGGGATGTCATCCTTTAATAAGGATGAAACACCAATTGTTAATCATCTTAATCCTAAAAACATTCTTTTATACTGTGGGGAACTGTAAGACAGGGGTAACAGAAAAAGAATGAGATCATTCCCACTTCGTATGAAGAAATTATGAGCAAAATAGTCGAAAAAGAGATTACACAAAACCTTGGGGGACAAAGAGAGTTATATAAGTAGACAATATTTATAATAAGGGTTATTTTGAGTTTGGTACCTATAAAATGGCACACCTTTGCCTTTGGTACCTAACTTTGTCAGAATTTGAGTTTGGTGAGGATCCAAATCACGCAGTTGACTTAACAGATGACTGGTTGACCGTTCACAAGCTGTGTTGGAGCACAACTTGTTGCTCGGCCCCCCGCCAACTTTTTTAAATAAATACGTGTCTTTGTGAATAATTGTTTAAACAATAATTATTTGATTTAACTAATTCACCAACACGGACCACGGTAAGGAAATCTCTCAACAACATTTTTTAAACACGTTACGAGCGTTCCAGAAAAATAAGGCTGACATAATCTGATTGCCATGATAACTATGGATTTATAGAAAATGGAAACAAATTTAATTAATACAGTAATGATTAATTGAATAAATGAATAATGTCATTTACATGGATTCATTTGTTCAATACACTAATGGTTAGTTTGAAGGGTTAAGGAAACGATTATTGGGGTTTACATGAGAGATAGATTTTGGATGATTTACGGGTAAAAAATGAAGGGTGGTACGGGTAAACAATGAAGGGAGCTATGCTTATACTTTGGATGTAATTTTTTGTAAACTAATGGTCATATGAGAAAATAATAGTAGCTCATTGTATGATTTGAGATTAGCAATGAAAGAAGATGCCGATAGTATTAAGAGTGGAACCTAAAACCTCGTGAATGAAAATCAACAACTCTCATTTCTCAAACATGGAGTATGTAGAAGATAAGGTGCAGTTAGAGAATAAAACGAAGTTTAGAATTTTGTTACTCATTTCAAAATTTTAACTCTAAATAGGATGGTCAACACGCTCAATCAACGTCAATTCTTTGACTGGGCACCAAACTCAAATTTTGACAAAGTTAGGCACCAAACGCAAAAGTGTAAAATTTTATAGGCACCAAACTCAAAATATCCCTTCAAATAATGAACTTCTAATCTCTTAAAAAGGTCATAGATTACCTATAATAAAACATGTAAAGAAGGAGATAAGGTTTGCATCCGTGAATAACATCCTAACGATTCTAGGATCTTCTTTAAGCTAGATAATAATTGCAAAATTTGAATAAAATATCATAAACACAAATGACTCAAGGAAGTCCACCGGCTTCGTTAGATGTCGGAACTCTGTGATCAAGATAAAATCATGAACAAGAAAGACTCCCCTTGAATAAAAAATGTTTATAAAAAATATTTCCGTCACAAATTACATGTCTAGAGGCTTGAGAGTCGAAAAAATCTTGCATTTTGGATGCATTGACTCAAGGAAGTTTAGTGACTTCGTTAGAATTCGAAATCCTTTTTTTTGAAAACAAACTATAAACTAGATAAACTCAGTTTTATTATATAATTTTCTAAAAAATAAATGCGGTAAAAATAATACATTTAAAGTCTCTACATTTTATACAAATTGCATTTCTACGTATGTTGATTCCAAAATTAAAGAGGTTAGTCATCCTTTACATTGAAAATTAGGATGAAACACCAATTGTTAACCGTCCAAATCCTAAAAAATTTCCTGTATACTGTGGGAAACTGAAAGACAAAGGTAACAGAAAACGAATGAGGTCATTCCCACTTCGTATGAAGAAGTTATGAGAAAAATAGTCGAAAAAGAGATTACACAAAACCTTGGGGACAAAGAGAGTTATATAAGTAGGCAATATTTTTAATAAGGGATATTTTGAGTTTGGTGCCTATAAAAAGGCACACCATTGCCTTTGTTACCTAACTTTGTCAGAATTTGAGTTTGGTGAGGATCCCAATCAAGTAGTTGACTTAACGGATGACTGGTTGACCGTTCACAAGATGTGTTGAAGCACAACTTGTTGCTAGACCCCTCTCCAACTTTTGTAAATAAATACGTGTTTTTGTCAATAATTGTTTAAAGAATAATTATTTAATTTAACTAGTTCACTAACATGAACCGCGTAGGGAAATCTCTCTAGATCATTTTTTAAACACGTTACGAGCGTTCCAGAGAAATAAGGCTAACATAATCTAACTGCCATGATAACTATGGATTTACACAAAATGGTAACAAATTTAATTAATATAATAATGATTATTTTGAAAAATAAATAGAGTCATTTACATGGATTCATTTGTTCAATACAATAATGGTTAGTTTTAAGGTTTAAGGAAACGATTATTGAGGTATACATGAGAGATATATTTTGGATAATTTACAGGTAAACAATGAAGGGAGCTATGCTTATATTTTAGATTTAATTTTGTGTAAACAGGTGGTCATATGAGAAAATAACAGTAGCTCTGTGTATGATTTGAGATTAGCAATTAAAGAAGATGGCGATGGTATTAAAAACTGGAACCTAAAACCTCGTGAATGAAAATCAACAACTCTCATTTCTCAAACATGGAGTATGTAGAAGATAAGGTGCAGTTAGTGAATAAAACGGAGTTTTGAATTTTATAAGTCATTTCACATTTTTAACTCTAAATTGGATGGACAACACGGTCAATCAACGCCAATTCATTGATTGGGCACCAAACGCGAAAGTGTGCCATTTTATAGGCATTAAACTCAAAATTTCCCTTATAATAATGAACTTGTAATCTCTTAAAAAGGTCATAGATTACCTATAATAAAACATGGAAAGAAGAAGATAAGGTTTGCAACCTTTAATAACTTCTCAACGATTCTAGGATTTTCATTAAGCTAGATAATTATTGCAAAATTTGAATAAAATACCATAAACACAAATGACTCAAGGAAGTCCGCAGGCTTCGTTAGATGTCGGAACTCTATGATCAAGAAAAAATCATGAAACAGAAAGACTCCCCTTTAATAGAAAATGTTCACAAAAAATATTTCCGTCACAAATTACATGTCTAGAGGCTTGAGAGTCGAACAAAGCTTGCATTTTGGATGCATTGACTCAAGGAAATCGAGTGACTTCGTTAGACGTCGAAATCCTTTTTTTAAAACTAAACTATAAACTATATAAACTCAGTTTTATTATAAAATTTTCTTTAAAATGATTGCGGTAAAAAATAATACATTTAAAGGCTCTACATGTCATCCAAATTGCATTTCTACGTATGTTGATTCCAAAAATAAAGAGGGAAGTCGTCCTTTACATTGAAAATAAGGATGAAACACCAATTCTTAATCGTCTAAATCCTAAAACCTTTCCTTTATATTTCGGGGAACTGAAAGACAGAGGTAACAGAAAACGAATCAAGCAGTTGACTTAACAGATGACAAGTTGATCGTTCACAAGCTGTGTTGGAGCACAACTTGTTGCTCGACACCCCGCCAGTTTTGTAAATAAATACGTGTCTTTGTCAATAATTGTTTGAACAATAATTATTTATTTTAACTAGTTCACCAATACGGACCTCGGTAGGGAAATCTCTCTAGATCATTTTCCAAACACGTTACGAGCGTTCCAGAGAAAAAAGGATGACTGACCTGACTGCCATGATAACTATGGATTTACATATAATGGAAACAAATTTAATTAATGCAATAATTATTAATTTGAAAAATGAATAGGGTCATTTACAAGGATTCATTTGTTCAATACAATAATGGTTAGTTTGAAGGTTTAAGGAAACGATTATTGGGGTTTACATGAGAGATAGATTTTGGATGATTTACGGGTAAACAATAAAGGGAGCTATGCTTATACTTTGGATTTAATTTTGTGTAAACAGGTGGTCATATGAGAAAATAACAGTAGCTCAGTGTATGATTTGAGATTAGCAATGAAAAAAGATGGCAATGGTATTAAGAGTGGAACCTAAAACCTCGTGAATGAAAATCAACAACTCTCATTTCTCAAACATGGAATATGTAGAAGATAAGGCGCAGTTAGTGAATAAAACGGAGTTTAGAATTTTATTAGACTTTTAACATTTTTAACTCTAAAATGGATGGTCAACACGGTGTCAATCAACGCCAATTCGTTGACTGGGCACCAAACTCATATATTGACAAACTTAGGCACCAAACACGAAAGTGTACCATTTTATAGGCACCAAACTCGAAATATCCCTTCTAATAATGAACTTTTAATCTCTTAAAAATGTCATAGATTACCTATAATAAAACATGGAAAGAAGGATATAAGGTTTGCAACCGTTAATAACTTTTCAACGATTATGGGATCTTCTTTAAGCCAGATAATCATTGCAAAATTTGAATAAAATACAATAAACACAAATGACTCAAGGAAGTCCGCAGGCTTCGTTAGATGTCGGAACTCTATGATCAAGACCAAATCATGAAACAGAAAAACTCCCCTTTAATAGAAAATTTTCAGAAATAATATTTCCTGCACAAATTTCTTGTCTAGAGGCTTGAGAGTCGAAAAATGTTTGCATTTTGGATGCATTGACTCAAGGAAGTCCAGTGACTTCGTTAAAGTCGAAATCCTTTTTTTAAAACCAAACTATAAACTAGATAAACTCATTTTTATTATAAAATTTTCTAAAAAATGATTTTGGTAAAAAAATAATACATTTAAAGGCTCTACATGTTATCCAAATTGCATTTCTACGTATGTTGATTCCAAAAATAAAGAGGGAAGTCACCCTTTACATTGAAAATAAGGATGAAACACCAATTGCTAAGCATCCAAATCCTAAATATTTTCCTGTATACTGTGGGGAACTGGAAGACAGAGGTAACAGAAAAATAATGAGGTCATTCCCACTTCGTATGAAGAAGTTATGAGCAAAATAGTCGAAAAAGAGATTACACCAAACCTAGGGGGACAAAGAGAGTTATATACATAGACAATATTTATAACAAGGGGTATTTTGAGTTTGGTGCCTATAAAATGGCACACCTTTGCCTTTGGTACCTAACTTTGTCGGAATTTGAGTTTGGTGTGGGTCCCAACCAAGCAGTTGACTTAACGGATGACTGGTGGACCGTTCACAAGATGTGTTGGAGCACAACTTGTTGCTCGGCCACCCGCCAACTTTTGTAAATAAATATGTGTCTTTGTGAATTATTGTTTAAAAAATCATAATTTAATTTAACTAGTTCACTAACACGGACCATGGTAGGGAAATCTCTCTAGATCAATTTCCAAACACGTTATGAGCGTTCCAGAGAAATAAGGTTGACTTATCTGACTGCCATGATAACTATGAATTTACCTAAAATGGAAACAAATCTAATTAATACAATAATGATTAATTTGAAAAATGAATAGGGTCATTTACATGGATTCATTTGTTCAATAAAATAATGGTTAGTTTGAAGATTTAAGGAAACGATTATTGGGGTTTACATGAGAGATTGATTTTGGATGATTTACTGGTAAACAATGAAAGGAGCTAACACGTAGAAATGCAATTTGGATAACACGTAGTTGTTGATAACATGTAGGATGACTTCCCTCTTTATTCACGGTTGTAAACCTTATCTCCTTCTTTACATATTTTATTATAGGTAATCTATGACCTTTTTAAGAGATTAGAAGTTCATTATTTGATGGGATATTGACAAAGTTAGGCACCAAACGCGAAAGTGTACCATTTTATAGGCACCAAACTCGAAATATCCCTTCTAATAATGAACTTCTAATTATTAAAAGGACATAGATTACCTATAGTAAAACATGGAAAGAAGGAGATAAGGTTTGCAACCGTTAATAACTTCTCAATGATTATGGGATCTTTTTTAAGCTAGATAATCATTGCAAAATTTGAATAAAATACCATAAACACAAATGACTCAAGGAAGTCCGTAGGCTTCGTTAGATGTCGTAACTCTATGATCAAGACCAAATCATGAAACAGAAAGACTCCCCTTTAATAGAAAATTTTCAGAAAAAATATTTCCTGCACAAATTACATGTCTAGAGGCTTGAGATTTGAAAAAAGATTGCATTTTGGATGCATTGACTCAAGGAAGTCCAGTGACTTCGTTAGAAGTCGAAATCCTTTCTTTAAAACCAAACTATAAACTAGATAAACTCATTTTTATTATAAAACTTTCGAAAAAATGGTTGTGGTAAAAAATAATACATTTAAAGGCTTTACATGTTATCCAAATTGCATTTCTACGTATGTTGATTCCAAAAATAAAGAGGGAAGTCATCCTTTACATTGAAAATAAGGATGAAACACCAATTTCTAAGCGTCCAAATCCTAAAAATTTTCCGGATTACTGTGGGGAACTGAAAGACAGAGGTAACAGAAAAAGAATGAAGTCATTCCCACTTCATATGAAGAAGTTATGAGCAAAATAGTCGAAAAAGAGATTACACAAAACCTTGGGGGGACAAAGAGAGTTATATAAGTAGACAATATTTATAATAAGTGGTATTTTGAGTTTGGTGCCTATAAAATGGCACACCTTTTCCTTTGGTACCTAACTTTGTCGGAATTTGAGTTTGGTGTGGGTCCCAACCAAGAAGTTGACTTAACAGATGACTGGTCGACCGTTCACAAGCTGTGTTGGAGCGCAACTTATTGCTCGGCCCCCCGCCTACTTTTGTAGATAAATACGTGTCTTTCTGAGTAATTGTTTAAACAATCATTATTTAATTTAATTAGGTCACTAACACGGACCACGGTAGGGAAATCTCTCTAGATCATTTTCCAAACACGTTACGAGCGTTCCAGAGAAATAAGGCTGACTTATCTGACTGCCATGATAACTATGGATTTACATAAAATGGAAACAAATTTAATTAATACAATAATGATTAATTTGAAAAATGAATAGGGTCATTTACATGGATTAATTTATTCAATACAATAATGGTTAGTTTGAATGTTTAAGGAAACAATTATTAGGGTTTACATGAGAGATAGATTTTGGATGATTTACGGGGAAACAATGAAGGGAGGTATGCTTATACTTTGGATTTAATTTTGTGTAAACAGGTGGTCATATGAGAAATAACAGTAGCTCGGTATATGATTTGAGATTAGCAATGAAAGAAGATGGCAATGGTATTAAGAGTGGAACCTAAAACCCCATGAATGAAAATCAACAACTCTCATTCCTCAAACATGGAGTATGTAGATGATAAGGCGCAGTTAGTGAATAAAATGGAGTTTAGAAGTTTATTAGACATTTAACATTTTTTAACTCTAAATTGAATGGTCAACACGGTGTCAATCAACGCCAATTCGTTGACTGGGCACCAAACTAAGATATTGACGAAGTTAGGCACCAAACGCGAAAGTGTACCATTTTATAGGCACCAAACTCGAAATATCCCTTGTAATAATGAACTTCTAATTATTAAAAGGACATAGATTACCTATAGTAAAACATGGAAAGAAGGAGATAAGGTTTGCAACCGTTAATAACTTCTCAACGATTATGGGATCTTCTTTAAGCTAGATAATCATTGCAAAATTTGAATAAAATACCATAAACACAAATGACTCAAGGAAGTCCGTAGGCTTCGTTAGATGTCGTAACTCTATTATCAAGACCAAATAATGAAACAGAAAGACTCCCCTTTAATAGAAAATTTTCAGAAAAAATATTTCCTGCACAAATTACATGTCTAGAGGCTTGAGATTTGAAAAAAGATTGCATTTTGGATGCATTGACTCAAGGAAGTCCAGTGACTTCGTTAGAAGTCGAAATCCTTTTTTTAAAACCAAACTATAAACTATATAAAATCATTTTTATTATAAAATTTTCTAAAAAATTATTGTGGTAAAAAATAATACATTTAAAGGCTCTACATGTTATCCAAATTGCATTTCTACGTATGTTGATTCCAAAAATAAAGAGGGAAGTCATCCTTTACATTGAAAATAAGGATGAAACACCAATCGCTAAGCGTCCAAATCCTAAATATTTTACGTATTACTGTGGGGAACTGAAAGACAGAGGTAACAGAAAAAAAAAGAGGTCATTCCCACTTCATATGAAGAAGTTATGAGCAAAATAGTCGAAAAAGAGATTACACAAAACCTTGGGGGACAAAGAGAGTTATATAAGTAGACAATATTTATAATAAGTGGTATTTTGAGTTTGGTGCCTATAAAATGGCACACCTTTTCCTTTGGTACCTAACTTTGTCGGAATTTGAGTTTGGTGTGGGTCCCAACCAAGCAGTTGACTTAACAGATAACTGGTGGACCGTTCACAAGCTGTGTTGGAGCGAAACTTGTTGCTCGGCCCCCCGCCTACTTTTGTAGATAAATACGTGTCTTTGTGAATAATTGTTTAAACAATCATTATTTAATTTAATTAGTTCACTAACACGGACCACGGTAGGGAAATCTCTCTAGATCATTTTCCAAACACGTTACGAGCGTTCCAGAGAAATAAGGCTGACTTATCTGACTGCCATGATAACTATGGATTTACATAAAATGGAAACAAATTTAATTAATACAATAATGATTAATTTGAAAAATGAATAGGGTCATTTACATGGATTAATTTTTTCAATACAATAATGGTTAATTTGAATGTTTAAGGAAACGATTATTGGGGTTTACATGAGAGATAGATTTTGGATGATTTACGGGTAAACAATGAAGGGAGTTATGCTTATACTTTGGATTTAATTTTGTGAAAACAGGTGGTCATATGAGAAAATAACAGTAGCTCGGTATATAATTTGAGATCAACAATGAAAGAAGATGGCAATGGTATTAAGAGTGGAACCTAAAACCTCGTGAATGAAAATCAACAACTCTCATTCCTCAAATATAGAGTATGTAGAAGATAAGGTGCAGTTAGTGAATAAAACGGAGTTTAGAAGTTTATTAGAAATTTAACATTTTTTAACTCTAAATTGGATGGTTAACACGGTGTCAATCAACGCCAATTCGTTGACTGGGCACCAAACTCAGATATTGACAAAGTTAGGCACCAAACGCGAAAGTGTACCATTTTATAGGCACCAAACTCGAAATATCCCTTCTAATAATGAACTTCTAATCTATTAAGAAGGTCATAGATTACCTATAATAAAACATGGAAAGAAGAAGATAAGGTTTGCAACCGTTAATAACTTCTCAACGATTATGGGATCTTCTTTAAGCTAGATAATCATTGCAAAATTTGAATAAAATACCATAAACACAAATGACTCAAGGAAGTTCGCAGGCTTCGTTAGATGTCGTAACTCTATGATCAAGAACAAATCATGAAACATAAAGACTCCCCTTTAATAGAAAATTTTCAGAAAAATATTTCCTGCACAAATTACATGTCTAGAGGCTTGAGAGTCGATAAAAGATTTCATTTTGGATGCATTGACTCAAGGAAGTCCAGTGACTTCGTTAGAAGTCGAAATCCTTTTTTTAAAACCAAACTATAAACTATATAAACTCATTTTTATTATAAAATTTTCTAAGAAATGATTGTGGTAAAAAATAATACATTTAAAGGCTCTACATGTTATCCAAATTGCATTTCTACGGATGTTGATTCCAAAAATAAAGAGGGAAGTCATCCTTTACATTGAAAACAAGGATCAAACACCAATTGCTAAGCGTCCAAATCCTAAAGATTTTCCTGTATACTGTGGGGAACTGAAAGACAGAGGTAAGAGAAAAAGAATGAGGTCATTCCCACTTCGTGTGAAGAAGTTATGAGCAAAGTAGTCGAAAAAGAGATTACACTAAACCTTGGGGGACAAAGAGAGTTAGGAATTCGAGTTTGGTGTGGGTCCCAACAAGGCAGTTGACTTAACGGATGGCTGGTGGACCGTTCACAAGCTGTGTTGGAGCACAACTTGTTGCTCGGCCCCCCGCCAACTTTTGTAAATAAATACGTGTCTTTGTGAATAATTATTTAAACAATCATTATTTAATTTAATTAGTTCACTAACACGGACCACGGTAGGGAAATCTCTCTAGATCATTTTCCAAACTCGTTACGAGCGTTCCAGAGAAATAAGGCTGACTTATCTGTCAGCCATAATAACTATGGATTTACATAAAATGGAAACAAATTTAATTAATACAATAATGATTAATTTGAAAAATGAATAGGGTCATTTACATGGATTCATTTGTTCGATACAATAATGGTTAGTTTGAAGGTTTAAGGAAACGATTATTGGGGTTTACATGAGAGATAGATTTTGGATGATTTACGGGTAAACAATGAAGGGAGCTATGCTTATACTTTGGATTTTATTTTGTGTAAACAGGTGGTCATATGAGAAAATAACATTAGCTCAGTGTATAATTTGAGATTATCAATAAAAGAAGATGGCAATGGTATTAAGAGTGGAACCTAAAACCTCGTGAATTAAAATCAAGAACTCTCATTTCTCAAACATAGAGTATGTAGAAGATAAGGCGAAGTTAGTGAATAAAACAGAGTTTATAATTTTATTAGACATTTAAAATATTTAACTCTAAATTGGATGGCTAATACGGTGTCAATCAACGCCAATTCCTTGACTGGGCACCAAACTCAGATATTGACAAAGTTAGGCACCAAACGCGAAAGTGTACCATTTTATAGGCACCAAACTCGAAATATCCCTTCTAATAATGAACTTCTAATCTCTTAAAAAGGTCATAGATTACCTATAATAAAACATGGAAAGAAGGAGATAAGGTTTGCAACCTTTAATAACTTCTCAACGATTATGGGATCTTCTTTAAGCTAGATAATCATTGCAAAATTTTAATAAAATACCAAAAACACAAATAACTCAAGGAAGTCGGCAGGCTTCGTTAGATGTTGGAACTCTATGATCAAGACCAAATCATGAAACAGAAAGACTCCCCTTTAATAGAAAATTTTCAGAAAAAATATTTCCTACACAAATTACATGTCTAGAGGCTTGAGAGTCGAAAAAAGGTTTCATTTTGGATGCATTGACTCAAGGAGGTCCAGTGACTTCGTTAGAAGTCTAAATCCTTTCTTTAAAACCAAAATATAAACTAGATAAACTCATTTTTATTATAAAATTTTCTAAAAAATGATTGCGGTAAAAAAATAATACATTTAAAGGCTCTACAAGTTATCCAAATTGCATTTCTACGTATGTTGATTCCAAAAATAAAGAGGGAAGTCATCCTTTACATTGAAGATAAGGATAAAACACCAATTGCTAAGCGTCTAAATCCTAAAAGTTTTCATGTATACTATGGGGAACTGAAAGACAGAGGTAACAGAAAAATAATGTGGTCATTCCCACTTCGTATGAAGAAGTTATGAGCAAAATAGTCGAAAAAGAGATTACACAAACCCTTGGAGGACAAAGAGAGTTATATAAGTAGACAATATTTATAATAAGGGGTATTTTGAGTTTGGTGCCTATAAAATGGCACACCTTTTCCTTTGGTACCTAACTTTGTCGGAATTTGAGTTTGGTGTGGGTCCCAACCAAGCAGTTGACTTAACGGATGACTGGTGGACCGTTCGTAAGCTGTGTTGGAGGTCAACTTGTTGCTCGGCCCCCCGCCAACTTTTGTAAATAACTACGTGTCTTTGTGAATAATTGTTTAAACAATCATTATTTAATTTAACTAGTTCACTAACACGGACCAAGGTAGGGAAATCTCTCTAGATCATTTTCCAAACACGTTACGAGCGATCCAGAGAAATAAGGCTTACTTATCTGACTGCCATGATAACTATGGATTTACATAAACTGGAAATAAATTTAACTAATACAATAATGATTAATTTAAAAAATGAATAGGGTCATTTACATGGATTCATTTTTTCAATACAATAATGGTTAGATTGAAGGTTTAAGGAAACGATTATTGGGGTTTACATGAGAGATAGATTTTGGATGATTTACCGGTAAACAATGAAGGGACCTGTGCTTATACTTTGGATTTAATTTTGTGTAAAAAAGTGGTCATATGAGAAAATAACAGTAGATCAGTGTATGATTTGAGATTAGCAATGAAAGAAGATGGCAATGGTATTAAGAGTGGAACCTAAAACCTCGTGAATGAAAATCAACAACTCTCATTTCTCAAACATGGAGTATGTAGAAGATAGGGTGCAGTGAGTGAATAAAACGGAGTTTAGAATTTTATTATACATTTCATATTTTTAACTCTAAATTGGATGGTCAACATGGTCAATCAACGCCAATTCGTTGACTGGGCACCAAACTACGATATTGGCAAAGTTAGGCACCAAACACGAAAGTGCACCATTTTTTAGGAACCAAACTCGAAATATCCCTATCAATAATGAACTTATAATCTTTTAAAAAGGTCATACATTACCTATAATAAAACATGGAAAGAAGGATATAAGGTTTTCAACAGTTAATAACTTCTCAACGATTCTGGGATCTTCTTTAAGCTAGATAATCATTGCAAAATTTGAATAAAATACCATAAACATAAATCACTCAAGGAAGTCCACATGCTTCGTTAGATGTCGGAACTCTATGATCAAGACCAAATCACGAAACAGAAAGACTCCCCTTTAATAGAAAATTTTCAGAAAAAATATTTCCTTCACAAATTACATGTCTAGAGGCTTGAGAGTCGAAAAAAGCTTGCATTTTGGATGCATTGACTCAAGGAAGTCTAGTGACTTCGTTAGAAGTCAAAATCCTTTTTTTAAAACCAAACTATAAACTAGATAAACTCATTTTTATTATAAAATTTTCTAAAAAATGATTTTGGTTAAAAAGTAATACATTTAAATGCTCTACATGTTATCTAAATTGCATTTCTACGTATGTTGATTCCAAAAATAAAGAGGGAAGTCATCCTTTACATTGAAAATAAGGATGAAACACCAATTGATAAGCGTCCAAATCCTAAACATTTTCCTGTATACTGTGGGGAACTAAAAGACAGAGGTAACAGAAAAAGAATGAGGTCATTCCCACTTCGTATGTAGAAGTTATAAGCAAAATAGTCGAAAAAGAGATTACACAAAACCTTGGGTGACAAAGAGAGTTACATAAGTAGACAATATTTATAATAAGGGGTATTTTGAGTTTGGTGCCTATAAAATGGCACACCTTTTCCTTTGGTACCTACCTTTGTCGGAATTTGAGTTTGGTGTGGGTCCTAACCAAGCAGTTGACTTAATGGATGACTGGTAGACCGTTCACAAGCTGTGTTGGAGCACAACTTTTTGCTCGACCCCCCGCTAACTTTTTCAAATAAATACGTGTCTTTGTGAATAATTGTTTAAACAATCATTATTTAATTTAACTAGTTCACTAACACGGACCACGGTAGGGAAATCTCTCTAGATCATTTTCCAAACACGTTACGAGCGATCCAGAGAAATAAGGCTTACTTATCTGACTGCCATGATAACTATGGATTTACATAAACTGGAAATAAATTTAACTAATACAATAATGATTAATTTAAAAAATGAATAGGGTCATTTACATGGATTCATTTTTTCAATACAATAATGGTTAGATTGAAGGTTTAAGGAAACGATTATTGGGGTTTACATGAGAGATAGATTTTGGATGATTTACCGGTAAACAATGAAGGGACCTATGCTTATACTTTGGATTTAATTTTGTGTAAAAAAGTGGTCATATGAGAAAATAACAGTAGATCAGTGTATGATTTGAGATTAGCAATGAAAGTAGATGGCAATGGTATTAAGAGTGGAACCTAAAACCTCGTGAATGAAAATCAACAACTCTCATTTCTCAAACATGGAGTATGTAGAAGATAGGGTGCAGTGAGTGAATAAAACGGAGTTTAGAATTTTATTATACATTTCATATTTTTAACTCTAAATTGGATGGTCAACATGGTCAATCAACGCCAATTTGTTGACTTGGCACCAAACTCAGATATTGACAAAGTTAGGAACCAAACGCGAAAGTGTACCATTTTATAGGCACCAAACTCAAAATATCCCTTCTAATAATAAACTTACAATCTTTTAAAAAGGTCATAGATTACCTATAATAAAACACGGAAAGAAGGAGATAAGGTTTGCAACCGTTAATAACTTCTCAACGATTATGGGATCCTCTTTAAACTAGATAATCATTGAAAAATTTGAATAAAATACCATAAACACAAATGACTCAAGGAAATCCGCAGGCTTCGTTAGATGTCGGAACTCTATGATCAAGACCAAATCAGGAAACAGAAAGACTCCCCTTTGATAGAAAATTTTCAGAAAAAATATTTCCTGCACAAATTACATGTCTAGAGGCTTGAGAGTTGAAAAAAGCTTGCATTTTGGATGCATTGACTCAAAGAAGTCTAGTGACTTCGTTAGAAGTCGAAATCCTTTTTTTAAAACCAAACTATAAACTAGATAAACTCATTTTTATTATAAAATTTTCTAAAAAATGATTTTGGTTAAAAAGTAATACATTTAAATGCTCTACATGTTATCTAAATTGCATTTCTACGTATGTTGATTCCAAAAATAAAGAGGGAAGTCATCCTTTACATTGAAAATAAGGATGAAACACCAATTGCTAAGCGTCCAAATCCTAAACATTTTCCTGTATACTGTGGGGAACTAAAAGACAGAGGTAACAGAAAAAGAATGAGGTCATTCCCACTTCGTATGAAGAAGTTATGAGCAAAATAGTCGAAAAAGAGATTACACAAAACCTTGGGTGACAAAGAGAGTTACATAAGTAGACAATATTTATAATAAGGGGTATTTTGAGTTTGGTGCCTATAAAATGGCACACCTTTTCCTTTGGTACCTACCTTTGTCGGAATTTGAGTTTGGTGTGGGTCCTAACCAAGCAGTTGACTTAATGGATGACTGGTAGACCGTTCACAAGCTGTGTTGGAGCAAAACTTTTTGCTCGACCCCCCGCTAACTTTTTCAAATAAATACGTGTCTTTGTGAATAATTGTTTAAACAATCATTATTTAATTTAACTAGTTCACTAACACGGACCACGGTAGGGAAATCTCTCTAGATCATTTTCCAAACACGTTACGAGCGATCCAGAGAAATAAGGCTTACTTATCTGACTGCCATGATAACTATGGATTTACATAAACTGGAAATAAATTTAACTAATACAATAATGATTAATTTAAAAAATGAATAGGGTCATTTACATGGATTCATTTTTTCAATACAATAATGGTTAGATTGAAGGTTTAAGGAAACGATTATTGGGGTTTACATGAGAGATAGATTTTGGATGATTTACCGGTAAACAATGAAGGGACCTATGCTTATACTTTGGATTTAATTTTGTGTAAAAAAGTGGTCATATGAGAAAATAACAGTAGATCAGTGTATGATTTGAGATTAGCAATGAAAGAAGATGGCAATGGTATTAAGAGTGGAACCTAAAACCTCGTGAATGAAAATCAACAACTCTCATTTCTCAAACATGGAGTTTGTAGAAGATAGGGTGCAGTGAGTGAATAAAACGGAGTTTAGAATTTTATTATACATTTCATATTTTTAACTCTAAATTGGATGGTCAACATGGTCAATCAACGCCAATTTGTTGACTTGGCACCAAACTCAGATATTGACAAAGTTAGGAACCAAACGCGAAAGTGTACCATTTTATAGGCACCAAACTCAAAATATCCCTTCTAATAATAAACTTACAATCTTTTAAAAAGGTCATAGATTACCTATAATAAAACACGGAAAGAAGGAGATAAGGTTTGCAACCGTTAATAACTTCTCAACGATTATGGGATCCTCTTTAAACTAGATAATCATTGAAAAATTTGAATAAAATACCATAAACACAAATGACTCAAGGAAATCCGCAGGCTTCGTTAGATGTCGGAACTCTATGATCAAGACCAAATCAGGAAACAGAAAGACTCCCCTTTGATAGAAAATTTTCAGAAAAAATATTTCCTGCATAAATTACATGTCTAGAGGCTTGAGAGTCGAAAAAAGCTTGCATTTTGGATGCATTGACTCAAGGAAGTCCAGTGACTTCGTTAGAAGTCGAAATCCTTATTTTAAAACCAAACTATAAACTAGATAAACTCATTTTTAATATAAAATTTTCTAAAAAATGATTGCGGTAAAAAATAATACATTTAAAGGCTCTACATGTTATCCAAATTGCATTTCTACGTATGTTGATTCCAAACATAAAGAGGGAAGTCATCCTTTACATTGAAAATAAGGATGAAACACCAATTCCTAAGCGTCCAAATCCTAAAAATTTTCCAGTATACTGTGGGGAACTGAAAGACAGAGGTAACAGAAAAAGAATGAGGTCATTCCCACTTCGTATGAAGAAGTTATGAACAAAATAGTCGAAAAAGAGATTACACAAACCCTTTGGGGACAAAGAGAGTTATATAAGTAGACAATATTTATAATAAGGGTTATTTTACGTTTGGTGCCTATAAAATGGCACACCTTTGCCTTTGGTACCTAACTTTGTCGGAATTTGAGTTTGGTGTGGGTCCCAATCAACTTTTGTAATAAATCTCTCTAGATCATTTTCCAAACACGTTACGAGCGTTCCGGAGAAATAAGGCTGACTTATCTGACTGCCATGATAACTATGGATTTACATAAAATGGAAACAAATTTAATTAATACAATAATGATTAATTTGAAAAATGAATAGGGTCATTTACATGGATTCATTTGTTCAATACAATAATGGTTAGTTTGAAGGTTTAAGGAAACGATTATTGGGGTTTACATGAGAGATAGATTTTGGATGATTTACCGGTAAACAATGAAGGGACCTATGCTTATACTTTGGATTTAATTTTGTGTAAACAGGTGGTCATATGAGAAAATAACAGTAGCTCAGTGTATGATTTGAGATTAGCAATGAAAGAAGATAGCAATGGTATTAAGAGTGGAACCTAAAACCTCGTGAATGAAAATCAACAACTCTCATTTCCCAAACATGGAGTATGTAGAATATAGGGCGCACTTAGTGAATAAAACGGAGGTTAGAATTTTATTATACATTTCACATTTTTAACTCTAAATTGGATGGTCAACACGGTCAATCAACGCCAATTTGTTGACTTGGCACCAAACTCAGATATTGACAAAGTTAGGCACCAAACGCGAAAGTGTACCATTTTATAGGCACCAAACTCAAAATATCCCTTCTAATAATAAACTTACAATCTTTTAAAAAGGTCATAGATTACCTATAATAAAACATGGAAAGAAGGAGATAAGGTTTGCAACCGTTAATAACTTCTCAACGATTATGGGATCTTCTTTAATCTAGATAATCATTGAAAAATTTGAATAAAATACCATAAACACAAATGACTCAAGGAAATCCGCAGGCTTCGTTAGATGTCGGATCTCTATGATCAAGACCAAATCAGGAAACAGAAAGACTCCCCTTTGATAGAAAATTTTCAGAAAAAATATTTCCTGCATAAATTACATGTCTAGAGGCTTGAGAGTCGAAAAAAGCTTGCATTTTGGATGCATTGACTCAAGGAAGTCCAGTGACTTCGTTAGAAGTCGAAATCCTTTTTTTAAAACCAAACTATAAACTAGATAAACTCATTTTTATTATAAAATTTTCTAAAAAATGATTGCGGTAAAAAATAATACATTTAAAGGCTCTACATGTTATCCAAATTGCATTTCTACGTATGTTGATTCCAAACATAAAGAGGGAAGTCATCCTTTACATTGAAAATAAGGATGAAACACAAATTCCTAAGCTTCCAAATCCTAAAAATTTTCCAGTATACTGTGGGGAACTGAAAGACAGAGGTAACAGAAAAAGAATGAGGTCATTCCCACTTCGTATGAAGAAGTTATGAAAAAAATAGTCGAAAAAGAGATTACACAAACCCTTGGGGGACAAAGAGAGTTATATAAGTAGACAATATTTATAATAAGGGTTATTTTAGGTTTGGTGCCTATAAAATGGCACACCTTTGCCTTTGGTACCTAACTTTGTCTGAATTTGAGTTTGATGTGGGTTCCAATCAACTTTTGTAATAAATCTCTCTAGATCATTTTCCAAACACGTTACGAGCGTTCCGGAGAAATAAGGCTGACTTATCTGATTGCCATGATAACTATGGATTTACATAAAATGGAAACAAATTTAATTAATACAATAATGATTAATTTGAAAAATGAATAGGGTCATTTACATGGATTCATTTGTTCAATACAATAATGGTTAGTTTGAAGGTTTAAGGAAACGATTATTGGGGTTTACATGAGAGATAGATTTTGGATGATTTACCGGTAAACAATGAAGGGAGCTATGCTTATACTTTGGATTTAATTTTGTGTAAACAGGTGGTTATATGAGAAAATAACAGTAGCTCAGTGTATGATTTGAGATTAGCAATGAAAGAAGATAGCAATGGTATTAAGAGTGGAACCTAAAACCTCGTGAATGAAAATCAACAACTCTCATTTCTCAAACATGGAGTATGTAGAAGATAGGGCGCACTTAGTGAATAAAACGGAGGTTAGAATTTTATTAGACATTTCACATTTTTAACTCTAAATTGGATGGTCAACACGGTCAATCAACGCCAATTTGTTGACTTGGCACCAAACTCAGATATTGACAAAGTTAGGAACCAAACGCGAAAGTGTACCATTTTATAGGCACCAAACTCAAAATATCCCTTCTAATAATAAACTTACAATCTTTTAAAAAGGTCATAGATTACCTATAATAAAACACAGAAAGAAGGAGATAAGGTTTGCAACCGTTAATAACTTCTCAACGATTATGGGATCCTCTTTAAACTAGATAATCATTGAAAAATTTGAATAAAATACCATAAACACAAATGACTCAAGGAAATCCGCAGGCTTCGTTAGATGTCGGAACTCTATGATCAAGACCAAATCAGGAAACAGAAAGACTCCCCTTTGATAGAAAATTTTCAGAAAAAATATTTCCTGCATAAATTACATGTCTAGAGGCTTGAGAGTCGAAAAAAGCTTGCATTTTGGATGCATTGACTCAAGGAAGTCCAGTGACTTCGTTAGAAGTCGAAATCCTTTTTTTAAAACCAAACTATAAACTAGATAAACTCATTTTTAATATAAAATTTTCTAAAAAATGATTGCGGTAAAAAATAATACATTTAAAGGCTCTACATGTTATCCAAATTGCATTTCTACGTATGTTGATTCCAAACATAAAGAGGGAAGTCATCCTTTACATTGAAAATAAGGATGAAACACCAAATCCTAAGCGTCCAAATCCTAAAAATTTTCCAGTATACTGTGGGGAACTGAAAGACAGAGGTAACAGAAAAAGAATGAGGTCATTCCCACTTCGTATGAAGAAGTTATGAACAAAATAGTCGAAAAAGAGATTACACAAACCCTTGGGGGACAAAGAGAGTTATATAAGTAGACAATATTTATAATAAGGGTTATTTTAGGTTTGGTGCCTATAAAATGGCACACCTTTTCCTTTGGTACCTAACTTTGTCGGAATTTGAGTTTGGTGTGGGTCCCAATCAACTTTTGTAATAAATCTCTCTAGATCATTTTCCAAACACGTTACGAGCGTTCCGGAGAAATAAGGCTGACTTATCTGACTGCCATGATAACTATGGATTTACATAAAATGGAAACAAATTTAATTAATACAATAATGATTAATTTGAAAAATGAATAGGGTCATTTACATGGATTCATTTGTTCAATACAATAATGGTTAGTTTGAAGGTTTAAGGAAACGATTATTGGGGTTTACATGAGAGATAGATTTTGGATGATTTACCGGTAAACAATGAAGGGATATATGCTTATACTTTGGATTTAATTTTGTGTAAACAGGTGGTCATATGAGAAAATAACAGTAGCTCAGTGTATGATTTGAGATTAGCAATGAAAGAAGATAGCAATGGTATTAAGAGTGGAACCTAAAACCTCGTGAATGAAAATCAACAACTCTCATTTCTCAAACATGGAGTATGTAGAAGATAGGGCGCACTTAGTGAATAAAACGGAGGTTAGAATTTTATTAGACATTTCACATTTTTAACTCTAAATTGGATGGTCAACACGGTCAATCAACGCCAATTTGTTGACTTGGCACCAAACTCAGATATTGACAAAGTTAGGCACCAAACGCGAAAGTGTACCATTTTATAGGCACCAAACTCAAAATATCCCTTCTAATAATAAACTTACAATCTTTTAAAAAGGTCATAGATTACCTATAATAAAACACGGAAAGAAGGAGATAAGGTTTGCAACCGTTAATAACTTCTCAACGATTATGGGATCTTCTTTAAGCTAGATAATCATTGAAAAATTTGAATAAAATACCATAAACACAAATGACTCAAGGAAATCCGCAGGCTTCGTTGGATGTCGGAACTCTATGATCAAGACCAAATCAGGAAACAGAAAGACTCCCCTTTGATATAAAATTTTCAGAAAAAATATTTCCTGCATAAATTACATGTCTAGAGGCTTGAGAGTCGAAAAAAGCTTGCATTTTGGATGCATTGACTCAAGGAAGTCCTGTGACTTCGTTAGAAGTCGAAATCCTTTTTTTAAAACCAAACTATAAACTAGATAAACTCATTTTTATTATAAAATTTTCTAAAAAATGATTGCGGTAAAAAATAATACATTTAAAGGCTCTACATGTTATCCAAATTGCATTTCTACGTATGTTGATTCCAAACATAAAGAGGGAAGTCATCCTTTACATTGAAAATAAGGATGAAACACCAATTCCTAAGCGTCCAAATCCTAAAAAATTTCCTGTATACTGTGGGGAACTGAAAGACAGAGGTAACAGAAATAGAATGAGGTCATTCCCACTTCGTATGAAGAAGTTATG
Organism: Papaver somniferum; assembly: GCF_003573695.1. NCBI lineage: Eukaryota > Viridiplantae > Streptophyta > Magnoliopsida > Ranunculales > Papaveraceae > Papaver > Papaver somniferum. Next base: position 111,431 of record NW_020648749.1, read on the forward strand.
AACAAAATAGTCGAAAAAGAGATTACACAAACCCTTGGGGGACAAAGAGAGTTATATAAGTAGACAATATTTATAATAAGGGTTATTTTAGGTTTGGTGCCTATAAAATGGCACACCTTTGCCTTTGGTACCTAACTTTGTCGGAATTTGAGTTTGGTGTGGGTCCCAATCAACTTTTGTAATAAATCTCTCTAGATCATTTTCCAAACACGTTACGAGCGTTCCGGAGAAATAAGGCTGACTTATCTGACTGCCATGATAACTATGGATTTACATAAAATGGAAAAAAATTAAATTAATACAATAATGATTAATTTTAAAAATGAATAGGGTCATTTACATGGATTCATTTGTTCAATACAATAATGGTTAGTTTGAAGGTTTAAGGAAACGATTATTGGGGTTTACATGAGAGATGGATTTTGGATGATTTACCGGTAAACAATGAAGGGAGCTATGCTTATACTTTGGATTTAATTTTGTGTAAACAGGTGGTCATATGAGAAAATAACAGTAGCTCAGTGTATGATTTGAGATTAGCAATGAAAGAAGATAGCAATGGTATTAAGAGTGGAACCTAAAACCTCGTGAATGAAAATCAACAACTCTCATTTCTCAAACATGGAGTATGTAGAAGATAGGGCGCACTTAGTGAATAAAACGGAGGTTAGAATTTTATTAGACATTTCACATTTTTAACTCTAAATTGGATGGTCAACACGGTCAATCAACGCCAATTTGTTGACTTGGCACCAAACTCAGATATTGACAAAGTTAGGAACCAAACGCGAAAGTGTACCATTTTATAGGCACCAAACTCAAAATATCCCTTCTAATAATAAACTTACAATCTTTTAAAAAGGTCATAGATTACCTATAATAAAACACGGAAAGAAGGAGATAAGGTTTGCAACCGTTAATAACTTCTCAACGATTATGGGATCTTCTTTAAGCTAGATAATCATTGAAAAATTTGAATAAAATACCATAAAAACAAATGACTTAAGGAAATCCGCAGGCTTCGTTAGATGTCGGAACTCTATGATCAAGACCAAATCAGGAAACAGAAAGACTCCCCTTTGATAGAAAATTTTCAGAAAAAATATTTCCTGCATAAATTACATGTCTAGAGGATTGAGAGTCGAAAAAAGCTTGCATTTTGGATGCATTGACTCAAGGAAGTCCTGTGATTTCGTTAGAAGTCGAAATCCTTTTTTTAAAACCAAACTATAAACTAGATAAACTCATTTTTATTATAAAATTTTCTAAAAAATGATTGCGGTAAAAAATAATACATTTAAAGGCTCTACATGTTATCCAAATTGCATTTCTACGTATGTTGATTCCAAACATAAAGAGGGAAGTCATCCTTTACATTGAAAATAAGGATGAAACACCAATTCCTAAGCGTCCAAATCCTAAACTTTTTCCAGTATACTGTGGGGAACTGAAAGACAGAGGTAACAGAAAGAGAATGAGGTCATTCCCACTTCGTATGAAGAAGTTATGAACAAAATAGTCGAAAAAGAGATTACACAAACCCTTGGGGGACAAAGAGAGTTATATAAGTAGACAATATTTATAATAAGGGTTATTTTAAGTTTGGTGCCTATAAAATGGCACACCTTTGCCTTTGGTACCTAAATTTGTCGGAATTTGAGTTTGGTGTGGGTCCCAATCAACTTTTGTAATAAATCTCTCTAGATCATTTTCCAAACACGTTACGAGCGTTCCGGAGAAATAAGGCTGACTTATCTGACTTCCATGATAACTATGGATTTACATAAAATGGAAACAAATTTAATTAATACAATAATGATTAATTTGAAAAATGAATAGGGTCATTTACATGGATTCATTTGTTCAATACAATAATGGTTAGTTTGAAGGTTTAAGGAAACGATTATTGGGGTTTACATGAGAGATAGATTTTGGATGATTTACCGGTAAACAATGAAGGGAGCTATGCTTATACTTTGGATTTAATTTTGTGTAAACAGGTGGTCATATGAGAAAATAACAGTAGCTCAGTGTATGATTTGAGATTAGCAATGAAAGAAGATAGCAATGGTATTAAGAGTGGAACCTAAAACCTCGTGAATGAAAATCAACAACTCTCATTTCTCAAACATGGAGTATGTAGAAGATAGGGCGCACTTAGTGAATAAAATGGAGGTTAGAATTTTATTAGACATTTCACATTTTTAACTCTAAATTGGATAGTCAACACGGTCAATCAACGCCAATTTGTTGACTTGGCACCAAACTCAGATATTGACAAAGTTAGGCACCAAACGCGAAAGTGTACCATTTTATAGGCACCAAACTCAAAATATCCCTTCTAATAATAAACTTACAATCTTTTAAAAAGGTCATAGATTACCTATAATAAAACACGGAAAGAAGGAGATAAGGTTTGCAACCGTTAATAACTTCTCAACGATTATGGGATCTTCTTTAAGCTAGATAATCATTGAAAAATTTGAATAAAATACCATAAACACAAATGACTCAAGGAAATCCGCAGGCTTCATTAGATGTCGGAACTCTATGATCAAGACCAAATCAGGAAACAGAAAGACTCCCCTTTGATAGAAAATTTTCAGAAAAAATATTTCCTGCATTAATTTCATGTCTAGAGGCTTGAGAGTCGAAAAAAGCTTGCATTTTGGATGCATTGACTCAAGGAAGTCCTGTGACTTCGTTAGAAGTCGAAATCCTTTTTTTAAAACCAAACTATAAACTAGATAAACTCATTTTTATTATAAAATTTTCTAAAAAATGATTGCGGTAAAAAATAATACATTTAAAGGCTCTACATGTTATCCAAATTGCATTTCTACGTATGTTGATTCCAAACATAAAGAGGGAAGTCATCCTTTACATTGAAAATAAGGATGAAACACCTATTCCTAAGCGTCCAAATCCTAAAAAATTTCCTGTATACTGTGGGGAACTGAAAGAAGAGGTAACAGAAAGAGAATGAGGTCATTCCCACTTCGTATGAAGAAGTTATGAACAAAATAGTCGAAAAAGAGATTACACAAACCCTTGGGGGACAAAGAGAGTTATATAAGTAGACAATATTTATAATAAGGGTTATTTTAGGTTTGGTGCCTATAAAATGGCACACCTTTTCCTTTGGTACCTAACTTTGTCGGAATTTGAGTTTGGTGTGGGTCCCAATCAACTTTTGTAATAAATCTCTCTAGATCAGTTTCCAAACACGTTACGAGCGTTCCGGAGAAATAAGGCTGCCTTATCTGACTGCCATGATAACTATGGATTTACATAAAATGGAAACAAATTTAATTAATACAATAATGATTAATTTGAAAAATGAATAGGGTCATTTACATGGATTCATTTGTTCAATACAATAATGGTTAGTTTGAAGGTTTAAGGAAACGATTATTGGGGTTTACATGAGAGATAGATTTTGGATGATTTACCTGTAAACAATGAAGGGAGCTATGCTTATACTTTGGATTTAATTTTGTGTAAACAGGTGGTCATATGAGAAAATAACAGTAGCTCAGTGTATGATTTGAGATTAGCAATGAAAGAAGATAGCAATGGTATTAAGAGTGGAACCTAAAACCTTGTGAATGAAAATCAACAACTCTCATTTCTCAAACATGGAGTATGTAGAAGATAGGGCGCACTTAGTGAATAAAACGGAGGTTAGAATTTTATTAGACATTTCACATTTTTAACTCTAAATTGGATGGTCAACACGGTTAATCAACGCCAATTTGTTGACTTGGCACCAAACTCAGATATTGACAAAGTTAGGCACCAAACGCGAAAGTGTACCATTTTATAGGCACCAAACTCAAAATATCCCTTCTAATAATAAACTTACAATCTTTTAAAAAGGTCATAGATTACCTATAATAAAACACGGAAAGAAGGAGATAAGGTTTGCAACCGTTAATAACTTCTCAACGATTATGGGATCTTCTTTAAGCTAGATAATCATTTAAAAAATTTGAATAAAATACCATAAACACAAATGACTCAAGGAAATCCGCAGGCTTCGTTAGATGTCGGAACTCTATGATCAAGACCAAATCAGGAAACAGAAAGACTCCCCTTTGATAGAAAATTTTCAGAAAAAATATTTCCTGCATAAATTACATGTCTAGAGGCTTGAGAGTCGAAAAAAGCTTGCATTTTGGATGCATTGACTCAAGGAAGTCCTGTGACTTCGTTAGAAGTCGAAATCCTTTTTTTAAAACCAAACTATAAACTAGATAAACTCATTTTTATTATAAAATTTTCTAAAAAATGATTGCGGTAAAAAATAATACATTTAAAGGCTCTGCATGTTATCCAAATTGCATTTCTACGTATGTTGATTCCAAACATAAAGAGGGAAGTCATCCTTTACATTGAAAATAAGGATGAAACACCAATTCCTAAGCGTCCAAATCCTAAAAAGTTTCCTGTATACTGTGGGGAACTGAAAGACAGAGGTAACAGAAAGAGAATGAGGTCATTCCCACTTCGTATGAAGAAGTTATGAACAAAATAGTCGAAAAAGAGATTACACAAACCCTTGGGGGACAAAGAGAGTTATATAAGTAGACAATATTTATAATAAGGGTTATTTTAGGTTTGGTGCCTATAAAATGGCACACCTTTGCCTTTGGTACCTAACTTTGTCGGAATTTGAGTTTGGTGTGGGTCCCAATCAACTTTTGTAATAAATCTCTCTAGATCATTTTCCAAACACGTTACGAGCGTTCCGGAGAAATAAGGCTGACTTATCTGACTGCCATGATAACTATGGATTTACATAAAATGGAAACAAATTTAATTAATACAATAATGATTAATTTGAAAAATGAATAGGGTCATTTACATGGATTCATTTGTTCAATACAATAATGGTTAGTTTGAAGGTTTAAGGAAACGATTATTGGGGTTTACATGAGAGATAGATTTTGGATAATTTACCGGTAAACAATGAAGGGAGCTATGCTTATACTTTGGATTTAATTTTGTGTAAATAGGTGGTCATATGAGAAAATAACAGTAGCTCAGTGTATGATTTGAGATTAGCAATGAAAGAAGATAGCAATGGTATTAAGAGTGGAACCTAAAACCTCGTGAATGAAAATCAACAACTCTCATTTCTCAAACATGGAGTATGTAGAAGATAGGGCGCACTTAGTGAATAAAACGGAGGTTAGAATTTTATTAGACATTTCACATTTTTAACTCTAAATTGGATAGTCAACACGGTCAATCAACGCCAATTTGTTGACTTGGCACCAAACTCAGATATTGACAAAGTTAGGCACCAAACGCGAAAGTGTACTATTTTATAGGCACCAAACTCAAAATATCCCTTCTAATAATAAACTTACAATCTTTTAAAAAGGTCATAGATTACCTATAATAAAACACGGAAAGAAGGAGATAAGGTTTGCAACCGTTAATAACTTCTCAACGATTATGGGATCTTCTTTAAGCTAGATAATCATTGAAAAATTTGAATAAAATACCATAAACACAAATGACTCAAGGAAATCCGCAGGCTTCGTTAGATGTCGGAAATCCATGATCAAGACCAAATCAGGAAACAGAAAGACTCCCCTTTGATAGAAAATTTTCAGAAAAAATATTTCCTGCATAAATTTCATGTCTAGAGGCTTGAGAGTCGAAAAAAGCTTGCATTTTGGATGCATTGACTCAAGGAAGTCCTGTGACTTCGTTAGAAGTCGAAATCCTTTTTTTTTAAAACCAAACTATAAACTAGATAAACTCATTTTTATTATAAAATTTTCTAAAAAATGATTGCGGTAAAAAATAATACATTTAAAGGCTCTACATGTTATCCAAATTGCATTTCTACGTATGTTGATTCCAAACATAAAGAGGGAAGTCATCCTTTACATTGAAAATAAGGATGAAACACCAATTCCTAAGCGTCCAAATCCTAAACTTTTTCCAGTATACTGTGGGGAACTGAAAGACAGAGGTAACAGAAAGAGAATGAGGTCATTCCCACTTCGTATGAAGAAGTTATGAACAAAATAGTCGAAAAAGAGATTACACAAACCCTTGGGGGACAAAGAGAGTTATATAAGTAGACAATATTTATAATAAGGGTTATTTTAGGTTTGGTGCCTATAAAATGGCACACCTTTGCCTTTGGTACCTAACTTTGTCTGAATTTGAGTTTGGTGTGGGTCCCAATCAACTTTTGTAATAAATCTCTCTAGATCATTTTTCAAACACGTTACGAGCGTTCCGGAGAAATAAGGCTGACTTATCTGACTGCCATGATAACTATGGATTTACATAAAATGGAAACAAATTTAATTAATACAATAATGATTAATTTGAAAAATGAATAGGGTCATTTACATGGATTCATTTGTTCATTACAATAATGGTTAGTTTGAAGGTTTAAGGAAACGATTATTGGGGTTTACATGAGAGATAGATTTTGGATGATTTACCGGTAAACAATGAAGGGAGCTATGCTTATACTTTGGATTTAATTTTGGGTAAACAGGTGGTCATATGAGAAAATAACAGTAGCTCAGTGTATGATTTGAGATTAGCAATGAAAGAAGATAGCAATGGTATTAAGAGTGGAACCTAAAACCTCGTGAATGAAAATCAACAACTCTCATTTCTCAAACATTGAGTATGTAGAAGATAGGGCGCACTTAGTGAATAAAACGGAGGTTAGAATTTTATTAGACATTTCACATTTTTAACTTTAAATTGGATGGTCAACACGGTCAATCAACGCCAATTTGTTGACTTGGCACCAAACTCAGATATTGACAAAGTTAGGCACCAAACGCGAAAGTGTACCATTTTATAGGCACCAAACTCAAAATATCCCTTCTAATAATAAACTTACAATCTTTTAAAAAGGTCATAGATTACCTATAATAAAACTCTGAAAGAAGGAGATAAGGTTTGCAACCGTTAATAACTTCTCAACGATTATGGGATCTTCTTTAAGCTAGATAATCATCGAAAAATTTGAATAAAATACAATAAACACAAATGACTCAAGGAAATCCGCAGGCTTCGTTAGATGTCGGAACTCTATGATCAAGACCAAATCAGAAAACAGAAAGACTCCCCTTTGATAGAAAATTTTCAGAAAAAATATTTCCTGCATAAATTACATGTCTAGAGGCTTGAGAGTCGAAAAAAGCTTGCATTTTGGATGCATTGACTCAAGCAAGTCCTGTGACTTCGTTAGAAGTCGAAATCCTTTTTTTAAAACCAAACTATAAACTAGATAAACTCATTTTTATTATAAAATTTTCTAAAAAATGATTGCGGTAAAAAATAATACATTTAAAGGTTGTACATGTTATCCAAATTGCATTTCTACGTATGTTGATTCCAAACATAAAGAGGGAAGTCATCCTTTACATTGAAAATAAGGATGAAACACCAATTCCTAAGCGTCCAAATCCTAAAACTTTTCCTGTATACTGTGGGGAACTGAAAGACAGAGGTAACAGAAAGAGAATGAGGTCATTCCCACTTCGTATGAAGAAGTTATGAACAAAATAGTCGAAAAAGAGATTACACAAACCCTTGGGGGACAAAGAGAGTTATATAAGTAGACAATATTTATAATAAGGGTTATTTTAGGTTTGGTGCCTATAAAATGGCACACCTTTGCCTTTGGTTCCTAACTTTGTCGGAATTTGAGTTTGGTGTGGGTCCCAATCAACTTTTGTAATAAATCTCTCTAGATCATTTTCCAAACACGTTACGAGCGTTCCGGAGAAATAAGGCTGACTTATCTGACTGCCATGATAACTATGGATTTACATAAAATGGAAACAAATTTAATTAATACAATAATGATTAATTTGAAAAATGAATAGGGTCATTTACATGGATTCATTTGTTCAATACAATAATGGTTAGTTTGAAGGTTTAAGGAAACGATTATTGGGGTTTACATGAGAGATAGATTTTGGATGATTTACCGGTAAACAATGAAGGGAGCTATGCTTATACTTTGGATTTAATTTTGTGTAAACAGGTGGTCATATGAGAAAATAACAGTAGCTCAGTGTATGATTTGAGATTAGCAATGAAAGAAGATAGCAATGGTATTAAGAGTGGAACCTAAAACCTCGTGAATTAAAATCAACAACTCTCATTTCTCAAACATGGAGTATGTAGAAGATAGGGCGCACTTAGTGAATAAAACGGAGGTTAGAATTTTATTAGACATTTCACATTTTTAACTCTAAATTGGATGGTCAACACGGTCAATCAACGCCAATTTGTTGACTTGGCACCAAACTCAGATATTGACAAAGTTAGGCACCAAACGCGAAAGTGTCCCATTTTATAGGCACCAAACTCAAAATATCCCTTCTAATAATAAACTTACAATCTTTTAAAAAGGTCATAGATTACCTATAATAAAACACGGAAAGAAGGAGATAAGGTTTGCAACCGTTAATAACTTCTCAACGATTATGGGATCTTCTTTAAGCTAGATAATCATTGAAAAATTTGAATAAAATACCATAAACACAAATGACTCAAGGAAATCCGCAGGCTTCGTTAGATGTCGGAACTCTATGATCAAGACCAAATCAGGAAACAGAAAGACTCCCCTTTGATAGAAAATTTTCAGAAAAAATATTTCCTGCATAAATTACATGTCTAGAGGCTTGAGAGTCGAAAAAAGCTTGCATTTTGGATGCATTGACTCAAGGAAGTCCTGTGACTTCGTTAGAAGTCGAAATCCTTTTTTTAAAACCAAACTATAAACTAGATAAACTCATTTTTATTATAAAATTTTCTAAAAAATGATTGCGGTAAAAAATAATACATTTAAAGGCTCTACATGTTATCCAAATTGCATTTCTACGTATGTTGATTCCAAACATAAAGAGGGAAGTCATCCTTTACATTGAAAATAAGGATGAAACACCAATTCCTAAGCGTCCAAATCCTACAAATTTTCCTGTATACTGTGGGGAACTGAAAGACAGAGGTAACAGAAAGAGAATGAGGTCATTCCCACTTCGTATGAAGAAGTTATGAACAAAATAGTCGAAAAAGAGATTACACAAACCCTTGGGGGACAAAGAGAGTTATATAAGTAGACAATATTTATAATAAGGGTTATTTTAGGTTTGGTGCCTATAAAATGGCACACCTTTGCCTTTGGTACCTAACTTTGTCGGAATTTGAGTTTGGTGTGGGTCCCAATCAACTTTTGTAATAAATCTCTCTAGATCATTTTCCAAACACGTTACGAGCGTTCCGGAGAAATAAGGCTGACTTATCTGACTGCCATGATAACTATGGATTTACATAAAATGGAAACAAATTTAATTAATACAATAATGATTAATTTGAAAAATGAATAGGGTCATTTACATGGATTCATTTGTTCAATACAATAATGGTTAGTTTGAAGGTTTAAGGAAACGATTATTGGGGTTTACATGAGAGATAGATTTTGGATGATTTACCGGTAAAAAATGAAGGGATCTATGCTTATACTTTGGATTTAATTTTGTGTAAACAGGTGGTCATATGAGAAAATAACAGTAGCTCAGTGTATGATTTGAGATTAGCAATGAAAGAAGATAGCAATGGTATTAAGAGTGGAACCTAAAACCTCGTGAATGAAAATCAACAACTCTCATTTCTCAAACATGGAGTATGTAGAAGATAGGGCGCACTTAGTGAATAAAACGGAGGTTAGAATTTTATTAGACATTTCACATTTTTAACTCTAAATTGGATAGTCAACTCGGTCAATCAACGCCAATTTGTTGACTTGGCACCAAACTCAGATATTGACAAAGTTAGGCACCAAACGCGAAAGTGTACCATTTTATAGGCACCAAACTCAAAATATCCCTTCTAATAATAAACTTACAATCTTTTAAAAAGGTCATAGATTACCTATAATAAAACACGGAAAGAAGGAGATAAGGTTTGCAACCGTTAATAACTTCTCAACGATTATGGGATCTTCTTTAAGCTAGATAATCTTTGAAAAATTTGAATAAAATACCATAAACACAAATGACTCAAGGAAATCCGCAGGCTTCGTTAGATGTCGGAACTCTATGATCAAGACCAAATCAGGAAACAGAAAGACTCCGCTTTGATAGAAAATTTTCAGAAAAAATATTTCCTGCATAAATTACATGTCTAGAGGCTTGAGAGTCGAAAAAAGCTTGCATTTTGGATGCATTGACTCAAGGAAGTCCTGTGAGTTCGTTAGAAGTCGAAATCCTTTTTTTAAAACCAAACTATAAACTAGATAAACTCATTTTTATTATAAAATTTTCTAAAAAATTATTGCGGTAAAAAATAATACATTTAAAGGCTCTACATGTTATCCAAATTGCATTTCTACGTATGTTGATTCCAAACATAAAGAGGGAAGTCATCCTTTACATTGAAAATAAGGATGAAACACCAATTCCTAAGCGTCCAAATCCTAAAAAATTTCCTGTATACTGTGGGGAACTGAAAGACAGAGGTAACAGAAAGAGAATGAGGTCATTCCCACTTCGTATGAAGAAGTTATGAACAAAATAGTCGAAAAAGAGATTACACAAACCCTTGGGGGACAAAGAGAGTTATATAAGTAGACAATATTTATAATAAGGGTTATTTTAGGTTTGGTGCCTATAAAATGGCACACCTTTTCCTTTGGTACCTAAGTTTGTCGGAATTTGAGTTTGGTGTGGGTCCCAATCAACTTTTGTAATAAATCTATCTAGATCATTTTTCAAACACGTTACGAGCGTTCCGGAGAAATAAGGCTGACTTATCTGACTGCCATGATAACTATGGATTTACATAAAATGGAAACAAATTTAATTAATACAATAATGATTAATTTGAAAAATGAATAGGGTCATTTACATGGATTCATTTGTTCAATACAATAATGGTTAGTTTGAAGGTTTAAGGAAACGATTATTGGGGTTTACATGAGAGATAGATTTTGGATGATTTACCGGTAAACAATGAAGGGAGCTATGCTTATACTTTGGATTTAATTTTGTGTAAACAGGTGGTCATATGAGAAAATAACAGTAGCTCAGTGTATGATTTGAGATTAGCAATGAAAGAAGATAGCAATGGTATTAAGAGTGGAACCTAAAACCTCGTGAATGAAAATCAACAACTCTCATTTCTCAAACATGGAGTATGTAGAAGATAGGGCGCACTTAGTGAATAAAACGGAGGTTAGAATTTTATTAGACATTTCACATTTTTAAATCTAAATTGGATGTTCAACACGGTCAATCAACGCCAATTTGTTGACTTGGCACCAAACTCAGATATTGACAAAGTTAGGAACCAAACGCGAAAGTGTACCATTTTATAGGCACCAAACTCAAAATATCCCTTCTAATAATAAACTTACAATCTTTTAAAAAGGTCATAGATTACCCATAATAAAACACGGAAAGAAGGAGATAAGGTTTGCAACCGTTAATAACTTCTCAACGATTATGGGATCTTCTTTAAGCTAGATAATCATTGAAAAATTTGAATAAAATACCATAAACACAAATGACTCAAGGAAATCCGCAGGCTTCGTTAGATGTCGGAACTCTATGATCAAGACCAAATCAGGAAACAGAAAGACTCCCCTTTGATAGAAAATTTTCAGAAAAAATATTTCATGCATAAATTACATGTCTAGAGGCTTGAGAGTCGAAAAAAGCTTGCATTTTGGATGCATTGACTCAAGGAAGTCCTGTGACTTCGTTAGAAGTCGAAATCCTTTTTTTAAAACCAAACTATAAACTAGATAAACTCATTTTTATTATAAAATTTTCTAAAAAATGATTGCGGTAAAAAATAATACATTTAAAGGCTCTACATGTTATCCAAATTGCATTTCTACGTATGTTGATTCCAAACATAAAGAGGGAAGTCATCCTTTACATTGAAAACAAGGATGAAACACCAATTCCTAAGCGTCCAAATCCTAAAAAATTTCATGTATACTGTGGGGAACTGAAAGACAGAGGTAACAGAAATAGAATGAGGTCATTCCCACTTCGTATGAAGAAGTTATGAACAAAATAGTCGAAAAAGAGATTACACAAACCCTTGGGGGACAAAGAGAGTTATATAAGTAGACAATATTTATAATAAGGGTTATTTTAGGTTTGGTGCCTATAAAATGGCACACCTTTGCCTTTGGTACCTAACTTTGTCTGAATTTGAGTTTGGTGTGGGTCCCAATCAACTTTTGTAATAAATCTCTCTAGATCATTTTCCAAACACGTTACGAGCGTTCCGGAGAAATAAGGCTGACTTATCTGACTGCCATGATAACTATGGATTTACATAAAATGGAAACAAATTTAATTAATACAATAATGATTAATTTTAAAAATGAATAGGGTCATTTACATGGATTCATTTGTTCAATACAATAATGGTTAGTTTGAAGGTTTAAGGAGACGATTATTGGGGTTTACATGAGAGATAGATTTTGGATGATTTACCGGTAAACAATGAAGGGAGCTATGCTTATACTTTGGATTTAATTTTGTGTAAACAGGTGGTCATATGAGAAAATAACAGTAGCTCAGTGTATGATTTGAGATTAGCAATGAAAGAAGATAGCAATGGTATTAAGAGTGGAACCTAAAACCTCGTGAATGAAAATCAACAACTCTCATTTCTCAAACATGGAGTATGTAGAAGATAGGGCACACTTAGTGAATAAAACGGAGGTTAGAATTTTATTAGACATTTCACATTTTTAACTCTAAATTGGATGGTCAACACGGTCAATCAACGCCAATTTGTTGACTTGGCACCAAACTCAGATATTGGCAAAGTTAGGCACCAAACGCGAAAGTGTACCATTTTATAGGCACCAAACTCAAAATATCCCTTCTAATAATAAACTTACAATCTTTTAAAAAGGTCATAGATTACCTATAATAAAACACGAAAAGAAGGAGATAAGGTTTGCAACCGTTAATAACTTCTCAACGATTATGGGATCTTCTTTAAGCTAGATAATCATTGAAAAATTTGAATAAAATACCATAAACACAAATGACTCAAGGAAATCCGCAGGCTTCGTTAGATGTCGGAACTCTATGATCAAGACCAAATCAGGAAACAGAAAGACTCCCCTTTGATAGAAAATTTTCAGAAAAAATATTTCCTGCATAAATTACATGTCTAGAGGCTTGAGAGTCGAAAAAAGCTTGCATTTTGGATGCATTGACTCAAGGAAGTCCTGTGACTTCGTTAGAAGTCGAAATCCTTTTTTTAAAACCAAACTATAAACTAGATAAACTCATTTTTATTATAAAATTTTCTAAAAAATGATTACGGTAAAAAATAATACATTTAAAGGCTCTACATTTTATCCAAATTGCATTTCTACGTATGTTGATTCCAAACATAAAGAGGGAAGTCATCCTTTACATTGAAAATAAGGATGAAACACCAATTCCTAAGCATCCAAATCCTAAAAAATTTCCTGTATACTGTGGGGAACTGAAAGACAGAGGTAACAGAAATAGAATGAGGTCATTCCCACTTCGTATGAAGAAGTTATGAACAAAATAGTCGAAAAAGAGATTACACAAACCCTTGGGGGACAAAGAGAGTTATATAAGTAGACAATATTTATAATAAGGGTTATTTTAGGTTTGGTGCCTATAAAATGGCACACCTTTGCCTTTGGTACCTAACTTTGTCTGAATTTGAGTTTGGTGTGGGTCCCAATCAACTTTTGTAATAAATCTCTCTAGATCATTTTCCAAACACGTTACGAGCGTTCCGGAGAAATAAGGCTGACTTATCTGACTGCCATGATAACTATGGATTTACATAAAATGGAAACAAATTTAATTAATACAATAATGATTAATTTTAAAAATGAATAGGGTCATTTACATGGATTCATTTGTTCAATACAATAATGGTTAGTTTGAAGGTTTAAGGAGACGATTATTGGGGTTTACATGAGAGATAGATTTTGGATGATTTACCGGTAAACAATGAAGGGAGCTATGCTTATACTTTGGATTTAATTTTGTGTAAACAGGTGGTCATATGAGAAAATAACAGTAGCTCAGTGTATGATTTGAGATTAGCAATGAAAGAAGATAGCAATGGTATTAAGAGTGGAACCTAAAACCTCGTGAATGAAAATCAACAACTCTCATTTCTCAAACATGGAGTATGTAGAAGATAGGGCACACTTAGTGAATAAAACGGAGGTTAGAATTTTATTAGACATTTCACATTTTTAACTCTAAATTGGATGGTCAACACGGTCAATCAACGCCAATTTGTTGACTTGGCACCAAACTCAGATATTGGCAAAGTTAGGCACCAAACGCGAAAGTGTACCATTTTATAGGCACCAAACTCAAAATATCCCTTCTAATAATAAACTTACAATCTTTTAAAAAGGTCATAGATTACCTATAATAAAACACGGAAAGAAGGAGATAAGGTTTGCAACCGTTAATAACTTCTCAACGATTATGGGATCTTCTTTAAGCTAGATAATCATTGAAAATTTTGAATAAAATACCATAAACACAAATGACTCAAGGAAATCCGCAGGCTTCGTTAGATGTCGGAACTCTATGATCAAGACCAAATCAGGAAACAGAAAGACTCCCCTTTGATAGAAAATTTTCAGAAAAAATATTTCCTGCATAAATTACATGTCTAGAGGCTTGAGAGTCGAAAAAAGCTTGCATTTTGGATGCATTGACTCAAGGTAGTCTTGTGACTTTGTTAGAAGTCGAAATCCTTTTTTTAAAACCAAACTATAAACTAGATAAACTCATTTTTATTATAAAATTTTCTAAAAAATGATTGCGGTAAAAAATAATACATTTAAAGGCTCTACATGTTATCCAAATTGCATTTCTACGTATGTTGATTCCAAACATAAAGAGGGGAGTCATCCTTTACATTGAAAATAAGGATGAAACACCAATTCCTAAGCGTCCAAATCCTAAAAATTTTCCAGTATACTGTGGGGAACTGAAAGACAGAGGTAACAGAAAAAGAATGAGGTCATTCCCACTTCGTATGAAGAAGTTATGAACAAAATAGTCGAAAAAGAGATTACACAAACCCTTGGGGGACAAAGAGAGTTATATAAGTAGACAATATTTATAATAAGGGTTATTTTACGTTTGGTGCCTATAAAATGGCACACCTTTGCCTTTGGTACCTAACTTTGTCGGAATTTGAGTTTGGTGTGGGTCCCAATCAACTTTTGTAATAAATCTCTCTAGATCATTTTCCAAACACGTTACGAGCGTTCCGGAGAAATAAGGCTGACTTATCTGACTGCCATGATAACTATGGATTTACATAAAATGGAAACAAATTTAATTAATACAATAATGATTAATTTGAAAAATGAATAGGGTCATTTAAATGGATTCATTTGTTCAATACAATAATGGTTAGTTTGAAGGTTTAAGGAAACGATTATTGGGGTTTACATGAGAGATAGATTTTGGATGATTTACCGGTAAACAATGAAGGGAGCTATGCTTATACTTTGGATTTAATTTTGTGTAAACAGGTGGTCATATGAGAAAATAACAGTAGCTCAGTGTATGATTTGAGATTAGCAATGAAAGAAGATAGCAATGGTATTAAGAGTGGAACCTAAAACCTCGTGAATGAAAATCAACAACTCTCATTTCTCAAACATGGAGTATGTAGAAGATAGGGCGCACTTAGTGAATAAAACGGAGGTTAGAATTTTATTATACATTTCACATTTTTAACTCTAAATTGGATGGTCAACACGGTCAATCAACGCCAATTTGTTGACTTGGCACCAAACTCAGATATTGACAAAGTTAGGCACCAAACGCGAAAGTGTACCATTTTATAGGCACCAAACTCAAAATATCCCTTCTAATAATAAACTTACAATCTTTTAAAAAGGTCATAGATTACCTATAATAAAACACGGAAAGAAGGAGATAAGGTTTGCAACCGTTAATAACTTCTCAACGATTATGGGATCTTCTTTAAGCTAGATAATCATTGAAAAATTTGAATAAAATACCATAAACACAAATGACTCAAGGAAATCCGCAGGCTTCGTTAGATGTCGGAACTCTATGATCAAGACCAAATCAGGAAACATAAAGACTCCCCTTTGATAGAAAATTTTCAGAAAAATATTTCCTGCATAAATTACATGTCTAGAGGCTTGAGAGTCGAAAAAAGATTGCATTTTGGATGCATTGACTCAAGGAAGTCCTGTGACTTCGTTAGAAGTCGAAATCCTTTTTTTAAAACCAAACTATAAACTAGATAAACTCATTTTTATTATAAAATTTTCTAAAAAATGATTGCGGTAAAAAATAATACATTTAAAGGCTCTACATGTTATCCAAATTGCATTTCTACGTATGTTGATTCCAAACATAAAGAGGGAAGTCATCCTTTACATTGAAAATAAGGATGAAACACCAATTCCTAAGCATCCAAATCCTAAAAAATTTCCTGTATACTGTGGGGAACTGAAAGACAGAGGTAACAGAAATAGAATGAGGTCATTCCCACTTCGTATGAAGAAGTTATGAACAAAATAGTCGAAAAAGAGATTACACAAACCCTTGGGGGACAAAGAGAGTTATATAAGTAGAAAATATTTATAATAAGGGTTATTTTAGGTTTGGTGCCTATAAAATGGCACACCTTTGCCTTTGGTACCTAACTTTGTCTGAATTTGAGTTTGGTGTGGGTCCCAATCAACTTTTGTAATAAATCTCTCTAGATCATTTTCCAAACACGTTACGAGCGTTCCGGAGAAATAAGGCTGACTTATCTGACTGCCATGATAACTATGGATTTACATAAAATGAAAACAAATTTAATTAATACAATAATGATTAATTTTAAAAATGAATAGGGTCATTTACATGGATTCATTTGTTCAATACAATAATGGTTAGTTTGAAGGTTTAAGGAGACGATTATTGGGGTTTACATGAGAGATAGATTTTGGATGATTTACCGGTAAACAATGAAGGGAGCTATGCTTATACTTTGGATTTAATTTTGTGTAAACAGGTGGTCATATGAGAAAATAACAGTAGCTCAGTGTATGATTTGAGATTAGCAATGAAAGAAGATAGCAATGGTATTAAGAGTGGAACCTAAAACCTCGTGAATGAAAATCAACAACTCTCATTTCTCAAACATGGAGTCTGTAGAAGATAGGGCACACTTAGTGAATAAAACGGAGGTTAGAATTTTATTAGACATTTCACATTTTTAACTCTAAATTGGATGGTCAACACGGTCAATCAACGCCAATTTGTTGACTTGGCACCAAACTCAGATATTGGCAAAGTTAGGCACCAAACGCGAAAGTGTACCATTTTATAGGCACCAAACTCAAAATATCCCTTCTAATAATAAACTTACAATCTTTTAAAAAGGTCATAGATTACCTATAATAAAACACGAAAAGAAGGAGATAAGGTTTGCAACCGTTAATAACTTCTCAACGATTATGGGATCTTCTTTAAGCTAGATAATCATTGAAAAATTTGAATAAAATACCATAAACACAAATGACTCAAGGAAATCCGCAGGCTTCGTTAGATGTCGGAACTCTATGATCAAGACCAAATCAGGAAACAGAAAGACTCCCCTTTGATAGAAAATTTTCAGAAAAAATATTTCCTGCATAAATTACATGTCTAGAGGATTGAGAGTCGAAAAAATCTTGCATTTTGGATGCATTGACTCAAGGAAGTCCTGTGACTTCGTTAGAAGTCGAAATCCTTTTTTTAAAACCAAACTATAAACTAGATAAACTCATTTTTATTATAAAATTTTCTAAAAAATGATTGCGGTAAAAAATAATACATTTAAAGGCTCTACATGTTATCCAAATTGCATTTCTACGTATGTTGATTCCAAACATAAAGAGGGAAGTCATCCTTTACATTGAAAATAAGGAAGAAACACCAATTCCTAAGCGTCCAAATCCTAAAAATTTTCCTGTATACTGTGGGGAACTGAAAGACAGAGGTAACAGAAATAGAATGAGGTCATTCCCACTTCGTATGAAGAAGTTATGAACAAAATAGTCGAAAAAGAGATTACACAAACCCTTGGGGGACAAAGAGAGTTATATAAGTAGACAATATTTATAATAAGGGTTATTTTAGGTTTGGTGCCTATAAAATGGCACACCTTTGCCTTTGGTACCTAACTTTGTCTGAATTTGAGTTTGGTGTGGGTCCCAATCAACTTTTGTAATAAATCTCTCTAGATCATTTTCCAAACACGTTACGAGCGTTCCGGAGAAATAAGGCTGACTTATCTGACTGCCATGATAACTATGGATTTACATAAAATGGAAACAAATTTAATTAATACAATAATGATTAATTTGAAAAATGAATAGGGTCATTTACATGGATTCATTTGTTCAATACAATAATGGTTAGTTTGAAGGTTTAAGGAGACGATTATTGGGGTTTACATGAGAGATAGATTTTGGATGATTTACCGGTAAACAATGAAGGGAGCTATGCTTATACTTTGGATTTAATTTTGTGTAAACAGGTGGTCATATGAGAAAATAACAGTAGCTCAGTGTATGATTTGAGATTAGCAATGAAAGAAGATAGCAATGGTATTAAGAGTGGAACCTAAAACCTCGTGAATGAAAATCAAGAACTCTCATTTCTCAAACATGGAGTAGGTAGAAGATAGGGCGCACTTAGTGAATAAAACGGAGGTTAGAATTTTATTAGACATTTCACATTTTTAACTCTAAATTGGATGGTCAACACGGTCAATCAACGCCAATTTGTTGACTTGGCACCAAACTTAGATATTGACAAAGTTAGGCACCAAACGCGAAAGTGTACCATTTTATAGGCACCAAACTCAAAATATCCCTTCTAATAATAAACTTACAATCTTTTAAAAAGGTCATAGAT
Organism: Papaver somniferum; assembly: GCF_003573695.1. NCBI lineage: Eukaryota > Viridiplantae > Streptophyta > Magnoliopsida > Ranunculales > Papaveraceae > Papaver > Papaver somniferum. Next base: position 130,411 of record NW_020648749.1, read on the forward strand.
TACCTATAATAAAACACGGAAAGAAGGAGATAAGGTTTGCAACCGTTAATAACTTCTCAACGATTATGGGATCTTCTTTAAGCTAGATAATCATTGAAAATTTTGAATAAAATACCATAAACACAAATGACTCAAGGAAATCCGCAGGCTTCGTTAGATGTCGGAACTCTATGATCAAGACCAAATCAGGAAACAGAAAGACTCCCCTTTGATAGAAAATTTTCAGAAAAAATATTTCCTGCATAAATTACATGTCTAGAGGCTTGAGAGTCGAAAAAAGCTTGCATTTTGGATGCATTGACTCAAGGTAGTCTTGTGACTTTGTTAGAAGTCGAAATCCTTTTTTTAAAACCAAACTATAAACTAGATAAACTCATTTTTATTATAAAATTTTCTAAAAAATGATTGCGGTAAAAAATAATACATTTAAAGGCTCTACATGTTATCCAAATTGCATTTCTACGTATGTTGATTCCAAACATAAAGAGGGAAGTCATCCTTTACATTGAAAATAAGGATGAAACACCAATTCCTAAGCGTCCAAATCCTAAAAAATTTCCTGTATACTGTGGGGAACTGAAAGACAGAGGTAACAGAAAGAGAATGAGGTCATTCCCACTTCGTATGAAGAAGTTATGAACAAAATAGTCGAAAAAGAGATTACACAAACCCTTGGGGGACAAAGAGAGTTATAAAAGTAGACAATATTTATAATAAGACATTTCACATTTTTAACTCTAAATTGGATAGTCAACTCGGTCAATCAACGCCAATTTGTTGACTTGGCACCAAACTCTGATATTGACAAAGTTAGGCACCAAACGCGAAAGTGTACCATTTTATAGGCACCAAACTCAAAATATCCCTTCTAATCATAAACTTACAATATTTTAAAAAGGTCATAGATTACCTATAATAAAACACGGAAAGAAGGAGATAAGGTTTGCAACTGTTAATAACTTCTCAACGATTATGGGATCTTCTTTAAGCTAGATAATCATTGAAAAATTTGAATAAAATACCATAAACACAAATGACTCAAGGAAATCCGCAGGCTTCGTTAGATGTCGGAACTCTATGATCAAGACCAAATCAGGAAACAGAAAGACTCCCCTTTGATAGAAAATTTTCAGAAAAAATATTTCCTGCATAAATTACATGTCTAGAGGATTGAGAGTCGAAAAAATCTTGCATTTTGGATGCATTGACTCAAGGAAGTCCTGTGACTTCGTTAGAAGTCGAAATCCTTTTTTTAAAACCAAACTATAAACTAGATAAACTCATTTTTATTATAAAATTTTCTAAAAAATGATTGCGGTAAAAAATAATACATTTAAAGGCTCTACATGTTATCCAAATTGCATTTCTACGTATGTTGATTCCAAACATAAAGAGGGAAGTCATCCTTTACATTGAAAATAAGGATGAAACACCAATTCCTAAGCGTCCAAATCCTAAAAAATTTCCTGTATATTGTGGGGAACTGAAAGACAGAGGTAACAGAAAGAGAATGAGGTCATTCCCACTTCGTATGAAGAAGTTATGAACAAAATAGTCGAAAAAGAGATTACACAAACCCTTGGGGGACAAAGAGAGTTATATAAGTAGACAATATTTATAATAAGGGTTATTTTAGGTTCGGTGCCTATAAAATGGCACACCTTTGCCTTTGGTACCTAACTTTGTCGGAATTTGAGTTTGTTGTAGGTCCCAATCAAGCAGTTGACTTAACGGATGACTGGTGGACCGTTCACAAGTTGTGTTGGAGCACAACTTGTTGCTCGACCCCCGCCAACTTTTGTAAATAAATACGTGTCTTTGTGAATAATTGTTTAAACAATCATTATTTAGTTTAACTAGTTCACTAACACGGACAACGGTAGGGAAATCTCTCTAGATTTTCCAAACACGTTACGAGCGTTCCAGAGAAATAAGGCTGACTTATCTGACTGCCATGATAACTATGGATTTGCATAAAATGGAAACAAATTTAATTAATACAATAATGATTAATTTTAAAAATGAATAGGGTCATTTACATGGATTCATTTGTTCAATACAATAATGGTTAGTTTGAAGGTTTAAGGAAACGATTATTGGGGTTTACATGAGAGATAGATTTTGGATGATTTACCGGTAAACAATGAAGGGAGCTATGCTTATACTTTGGATTTAATTTTGTGTAAACAGGTGGTCATATGAGAAAATAACAGTAGCTCAGTGTATGATTTGAGATTAGCAATGAAAGAAGATAGCAATGGTATTAAGAGTGGAACCTAAAACCTCGTGAATGAAAATCAACAACTCTCATTTCTCAAACATGGAGTATGTAGAAGATAGGGCGCACTTAGTGAATAAAACGGAGGTTAGAATTTTATTAGACATTTCACATTTTTAACTCTAAATTGGATGGTCAACACGGTCAATCAACGCCAATTTGTTGACTTGGCACCAAACTCAGATATTGACATAGTTAGGCACCAAACGCGAAAGTGTACCATTTTATAGGCACCAAACTCAAAATATCCCTTCTAATAATAAACTTACAATCTTTTAAAAAGGTCATAGATTACCTATAATAAAACACGGAAAGAAGGAGATAAGGTTTGCAACCGTTAATAACTTCTCAACGATTATGGGATCTTCTTTAAGCTAGATAATCATTGAAAAATTTGAATAAAATACCATAAACACAAATGACTCAAGGAAATCCGTAGGCTTCGTTAGATGTCGGAACTCTATGATCAAGACCAAATCAGGAAACAGAAAGACTCCCCTTTGATAGAAAATTTTCAGAAAAAATATTTCCTGCATAAATTACATGTCTAGAGGCTTGAGAGTCGAAAAAAGATTGCATTTTGGATGCATTGACTCAAGGAAGTCCAGTGACTTCGTTAGAAGTCGAAATCCTTTTTTTAAAACCAAACTATAAACTAGATAAACTCATTTTTATTATAAAATTTTCTAAAAAATGATTGCGGTAAAAAATAATACATTTAAAGGCTCTACATGTTATCCAAATTGCATTTCTACGTATGTTGATTCCAAACATAAAGAGGGAAGTCATCCTTTACATTGAAAATAAGGATGAAACACCAATTCCTAAGCGTCCAAATCCTAAACTTTTTCCAGTATACTATGGGGAACTGAAAGACAGAGGTAACAGAAAGAGAATGAGGTCATTCCCACTTCGTATGAAGAAGTTATGAACAAAATAGTCGAAAAAGAGATTACACAAACCCTTGGGGGACAAAGAGAGTTATATAAGGAGACAATATTTATAATAAGGGTTATTTTAGGTTTGGTGCCTATAAAATGGCACACCTTTGCCTTTGGTACCTAAATTTGTCGGAATTTGAGTTTGGTGTGGGTCCCAATCAACTTTTGTAATAAATCTCTCTAGATCATTTTCCAAACACGTTACGAGCGTTCCGGAGAAATAAGGCTGACTTATCTGACTGCCATGATAACTATGGATTTACATAAAATGGAAACAAATTTAATTAATACAATAATGATTAATTTGAAAAATGAATAGGGTCATTTACATGGATTCATTTGTTCAATACAATAATGGTTAGTTTGAAGGTTTAAGGAAACGATTATTGGGGTTTACATGAGAGATAGATTTTGGATGATTTACCGGTAAACAATGAAGGGAGCTATGCTTATACTTTGGATTTAATTTTGTGTAAACAGGTGGTCATATGAGAAAATAACAGTAGCTCAGTGTATGATTTGAGATTAGCAATGAAAGAAGATAGCAATGGTATTAAGAGTGGAACCTAAAACCTCGTGAATGAAAATCAACAACTCTCATTTCTCAAACATGGAGTATGTAGAAGATAGGGCGCACTTAGTGAATAAAACGGAGGTTAGAATTTTATTAGACATTTCACATTTTTAACTCTAAATTGGATAGTCAACTCGGTCAATCAACGCCAATTTGTTGACTTGGCACCAAACTCTGATATTGACAAAGTTAGGCACCAAACGCGAAAGTGTACCATTTTATAGGCACCAAACTCAAAATATCCCTTCTAATAATAAACTTACAATCTTTTAAAAAGGTCATAGATTACCTATAATAAAACACGGAAAGAAGGAGATAAGGTTTGCAACTGTTAATAACTTCTCAACGATTATGGGATCTTCTTTAAGCTAGATAATCATTGAAAAATTTGAATAAAATACCATAAACACAAATGACTCAAGGAAATCCGCAGGCTTCGTTAGATGTCGGAACTCTATGATCAAGACCAAATCAGGAAACAGAAAGACTCCCCTTTGATAGAAAATTTTCAGAAAAAATATCTCCTGCATAAATTACATGTCTAGAGGATTGAGAGTCGAAAAAATCTTGCATTTTGGATGCATTGACTCAAGGAAGTCCTGTGACTTCGTTAGAAGTCGAAATCCTTTTTTTAAAACCAAACTATAAACTAGATAAACTCATTTTTATTATAAAATTTTCTAAAAAATGATTGCGGTAAAAATAATACATTTAAAGGCTCTACATGTTATCCAAATTGCATTTCTACGTATGTTGATTCCAAACATAAAGAGGGAAGTCATCCTTTACATTGAAAATAAGGATGAAACACCAATTCCTAAGCGTCCAAATCCTAAAAATTTTCCTGTATACTGTGGGGAACTGAAAGACAGAGGTAACAGAAAGAGAATGAGGTCATTCCCACTTCGTATGAAGAAGTTATGAACAAAATAGTCGAAAAAGAGATTACACAAACCCTTGGGGGAAAAAGAGAGTTATATAAGTAGACAATATTTATAATAAGGGTTATTTCAGGTTTGGTGCCTATAAAATGGCACACCTTTGCCTTTGGTACCTAACTTTGTCGGAATTTGAGTTTGGTGTGGGTCCCAGTCAACTTTTGTAATAAATCTCTCTAGATCATTTTCCAAACACGTTACGAGCGTTCCGGAGAAATAAGGCTGACTTATCTGACTGCCATGATAACTATGGATTTACATAAAATGGAAACAAATTTAATTAATACAATAATGATTAATTTGAAAAATGAATAGGGTCATTTACATGGATTCATTTGTTCAATACAATAATGGTTAGTTTGAAGGTTTAAGGAAACGATTATTGGGGTTTACATGAGAGATAGATTTTGGATGATTTACCGGTAAACAATGAAGGGAGCTATGCGTATACTTTGGATTTAATTTTGTGTAAACAGGTGGTTATATGAGAAAATAACAGTAGCTCAGTGTATGATTTGAGATTAGCAATGAAAGAAGATAGCAATGGTATTAAGAGTGGAACCTAAAACCTCGTGAATGAAAATCAACAACTCTCATTTCTCAAACATGGAGTATGTAGAAGATAGGGCGCACTTAGTGAATAAAACGGAGGTTAGAATTTTATTAGACATTTCACATTTTTAACTCTAAATTGGATAGTCAACTCGGTCAATCAACGCCAATTTGTTGACTTGGCACCAAACTCAGATATTGACAAAGTTAGGCACCAAACGCGAAAGTGTACCATTTTATAGGCACCAAACTCAAAATATCCCTTCTAATAATAAACTTACAATCTTTTAAAAAGGTCATAGATTACCTATAATAAAACACGGAAAGAAGGAGATAAGGTTTGCAACTGTTAATAACTTCTCAACGATTATGGGATCTTCTTTAAGCTAGATAATCATTGAAAAATTTGAATAAAATACCATAAACACAAATGACTCAAGGAAATCCGCAGGCTTCGTTAGATGTCGGAACTCTATGATCAAGACCAAATCAGGAAACAGAAAGACTCCCCTTTGATAGAAAATTTTCAGAAAAAATATTTCCTGCATAAATTACATGTCTAGAGGCTTGAGATTCGAAAAAAGCTTGCATTTTGGATGCATTGACTCAAGGAAGTCCTGTGACTTCGTTAGAAGTCGAAATCCTTTTTTTAAAACCAAACTATAAACTAGATAAACTCATTTTTATTATAAAATTTTCTAAAAAATGATTGCGGTAAAAAATAATACATTTAAAGGCTCTACATGTTATCCAAATTGCATTTCTACGTATGTTGATTCCAAACATAAAGAGGGAAGTCATCCTTTACATTGAAAATAAGGATGAAACACCAATTCCTAAGCGTCCAAATCCTAAAAAATTTCTTGTATACTGTGGGGAACTGAAAGACAGAGGTAACAGAAAGAGAATGAGGTCATTCCAACTTCGTATGAAGAAGTTATGAACAAAATAGTCGAAAAAGAGATTACACAAACCCTTGGGGGACAAAGAGAGTTATATAAGTAGACAATATTTATAATAAGGGTTATTTTAGGTTTGGTGCCTATAAAATGGCACACCTTTGCCTTTGGTACCTAACTTTGTCGGAATTTGAGTTTGGTGTGGGTCCCAATCAACTTTTGTAATAAATCTCTCTAGATCATTTTCCAAACACGTTACGAGCGTTCCGGAGAAATAAGGCTGACTTATCTGACTGCCATGATAACTATGGATTTACATAAAATGGAAACAAATTTAATTAATACAATAATGATTAATTTGAAAAATGAATAGGGTCATTTACATGGATTCATTTGTTCAATACAATAATGGTTAGTTTGAAGGTTTAAGGAAACGATTATTGGGGTTTACATGAGAGATAGATTTTGGATGATTTACCGGTAAACAATGAAGGGAGCTATGCTTATACTTTGGATTTAATTTTGTGTAAACAGGTGGTCATATGAGAAAATAACAGTAGCTCAGTGTATGATTTGAGATTAGCAATGAAAGAAGATAGCAATGGTATTAAGAGTGGAACCTAAAACCTCGTGAATGAAAATCAACAACTCTCATTTCTCAAACATGGAGTATGTAGAAGATAGGGCGCACTTAGTGAATAAAACGGAGATTAGAATTTTATTAGACATTTCACATTTTTAACTCTAAATTGGATGGTCAACACGGTCAATCAACGCCAATTTGTTGACTTGGCACCAAACTCAGATATTGACAAAGTTAGGCACCAAACGCGAAAGTGTACCATTTTATAGGCACCAAACTCAAAATATCCCTTCTAATAATAAACTTACAATCTTTTAAAAAGGTCATAGATTACCTATAATAAAACACGGAAAGAAGGAGATAAGGTTTGCAACCGTTAATAACTTCTCAACGATTATGGGATCTTCTTTAAGCTAGATAATCAATGAAAAATTTGAATAAAATACCATAAACACAAATGACTCAAGGAAATCCGCAGGCTTCGTTAGATGTCGGAACTCTATGATCAAGACCAAATCAGGAAACAGAAAGACTCCCCTTTGATAGAAAATTTTCAGAAAAAATATTTCCTGCATAAATTACATGTCTAGAGGCTTGAGAGTCGAAAAAAGATTGCATTTTGGATGCATTGACTCAAGGAAGTCCAGTGACTTCGTTAGAAGTCGAAATCCTTTTTTTAAAACCAAACTATAAACTAGATAAACTCATTTTTATTATAAAATTTTCTAAAAAATGATTGCGGTAAAAAATAATACATTTAAAGGCTCTACATGTTATCCAAATTGCATTTCTACGTATGTTGATTCCAAACATAAAGAGGGAAGTCATCCTTTACATTGAAAATAAGGATGAAACACCAATTCCTAAGCGTCCAAATCCTAAACTTTTTCCAGTATACTATGGGGAACTGAAAGACAGAGGTAACAGAAAGAGAATGAGGTCATTCCCACTTCGTATGAAGAAGTTATGAACAAAATAGTCGAAAAAGAGATTACACAAACCCTTGGGGGACAAAGAGAGTTATATAAGGAGACAATATTTATAATAAGGGTTATTTTAGGTTTGGTGCCTATAAAATGGCACACCTTTGCCTTTGGTACCTAAATTTGTCGGAATTTGAGTTTGGTGTGGGTCCCAATCAACTTTTGTAATAAATCTCTCTAGATCATTTTCCAAACACGTTACGAGCGTTCCGGAGAAATAAGGCTGACTTATCTGACTGCCATGATAACTATGGATTTACATAAAATGGAAACAAATTTAATTAATACAATAATGATTAATTTGAAAAATGAATAGGGTCATTTACATGGATTCATTTGTTCAATACAATAATGGTTAGTTTGAAGGTTTAAGGAAACGATTATTGGGGTTTACATGAGAGATAGATTTTGGATGATTTACCGGTAAACAATGAAGGGAGCTATGCTTATACTTTGGATTTAATTTTGTGTAAACAGGTGGTCATATGAGAAAATAATAGTAGCTCAGTGTATGATTTGAGATTAGCAATGAAAGAAGATGGCAATGGTATTAAGAGTGGAACCTAAAACCTCGTGAATGAAAATCAACAACTCTCATTTCTCAAACATTGAGTATGTAGAAGATAGGGCGCAGTTAGTGAACAAAACGGAAGTTAGAATTTTATTAGACATTTCACATTTTTAACTCTAAATTGGATGGTCAACACGGTCAATCAACGCCAATTTGTTGACTTGGCACCAAACTCAGATATTGACAAAGTTAGGCACCAAACGCGAAAGTGTACCATTTTATAGGCACCAAACTCAAAATATCCCTTCTAATAATAAACTTATAATCTTTTAAAAAGGTCATAGATTACCTATAATAAAACACGGAAAGAAGGAGATAAGTTTTGCAACCGTTAATAACTTCTCAATGATTATGGGATCTTCTTTAAGCTAGATAATCAATGAAAAATTTGAATAAAATACCATAAACACAAATGACTCAAGGAAGTCCGCAGGCTTCGTTAGATGTCGGAACTCTATGATCAAGACCAAATCAGGAAACACAAAGACTCCCCTTTGATAGAAAATTTTCAGAAAAAATATTTCCTGCACAAATTACATGTCTAGAGGCTTGAGAGTCGAAAAAAGCTTGCATTTTGGATGCATTGACTCAAGGAAGTCCAGTGACTTTGTTAGAAGTCGAAATCCTTTTTTAAAACCAAACTATAAACTAGATAAACTCATTTTTATTATAAAATTTTCTAAAAAATGATTGCGGTAAAAAATAATACATTTAAAGGCTCTACGTGTTATCCAAATTGCATTTCTACGTATGTTGATTCCAAACATAAAGAGGGAAGTCATCCTTTACATTGAAAATAAGGATGAAACACCAATTCCTAAGCGTCCAAATCCTAAAAAATTTCCTGTATACTGTGGGGAACTGAAAGACAGAGGTAACAGAAAGAGAATGAGGTCATTCCCACTTCGTATGAAGAAGTTATGAACAAAATAGTCGAAAAAGAGATTACACAAACCCTTGGGGGACAAAGAGAGTTTTATAAGTAGACAATATTTATAATAAGGGTTATTTTAGGTTTGGTGCCTATAAAATGGCACACCTTTGCCTTTGGTACCTAACTTTGCCGGAATTTGAGTTTGGTGTGGGTCCCAATCAACTTTTGTAATAAATCTCTCTAGATCATTTTCCAAACACGTTACGAGCGTTCCGGAGAAATAAGGCTAACTTATCTGACTGCCATGATAACTATGGATTTACATAAAATGGAAACAAATTTAATTAATACAATAATGATTAATTTGAAAAATGAATAGGGTCATTTACATGGATTCATTTGTTCAATACAATAATGGTTAGTTTGAAGGTTTAAGGAAACGATTATTGGGGTTTACATGAGAGATAGATTTTGGATGATTTACCGGTAAACAATGAAGGGAGCTATGCTTATACTTTGGATTTAATTTTGTGTAAACAGGTGGTCATATGAGAAAATAACAGTAGCTCAGTGTATGATTTGAGATTAGCAATGAAAGAAGATAGCAATGGTATTAAGAGTGGAACCTAAAACCTCGTGAATGAAAATCAACAACTCTCATTTCTCAAACATGGAGTATGTAGAAGATAGGGCACACTTAGTGAATAAAACGGAGGTTAGAATTTTATTAGACATTTCACATTTTTAACTCTAAATTGGATGGTCAACACGGTCAATCAACGCCAATTTGTTGACTTGGCACCAAACTCAGATATTGGCAAAGTTAGGCACCAAACGCGAAAGTGTACCATTTTATAGGCACCAAACTCAAAATATCCCTTCTAATAATAAACTTACAATCTTTTAAAAAGGTCATAGATTACCTATAATAAAACACGAAAAGAAGGAGATAAGGTTTGCAACCGTTAATAACTTCTCAACGATTATGGGATCTTCTTTAAGCTAGATAATCATTGAAAAATTTGAATAAAATACCATAAACACAAATGACTCAAGGAAATCCGCAGGCTTCGTTAGATGTCGGAACTCTATGATCAAGACCAAATCAGGAAACAGAAAGACTCCCCTTTGATAGAAAATTTTCAGAAAAAATATTTCCTGCATAAATTACATGTCTAGAGGCTTGAGAGTCGAAAAAAGCTTGCATTTTGGATGCATTGACTCAAGGAAGTCCTGTGACTTCGTTAGAAGTCGAAATCCTTTTTTTAAAACCAAACTATAAACTAGATAAACTCATTTTTATTATAAAATTTTCTAAAAAATGATTGCGGTAAAAAATAATACATTTAAAGGCTCTACATGTTATCCAAATTGCATTTCTACGTATGTTGATTCCAAACATAAAGAGGGAAGTCATCCTTTACATTGAAAATAAGGATGAAACACCAATTCCTAAGCGTCCAAATCCTAAAAAATTTCCTGTATACTGTGGGGAACTGAAATACATAGGTAACAGAAAGAGAATGAGGTCATTCCCACTTCGTATGAAGAAGTTATGAACAAAATAGTCGAAAAAGAGATTACACAAACCCTTGGGGGACAAAGAGAGTTATATAAGTAGACAATATTTATAATAAGGGTTATTTTAGGTTTGGTGCCTATAAAATGGCACACCTTTGCCTTTGGTACCTAACTTTGTCGGAATTTGAGTTTGGTGTGGGTCCCAATCAACTTTTGTAATAAATCTCTCTAGATCATTTTCCAAACACGTTACGAGCGTTCCGGAGAAATAAGGCTGACTTATCTGACTGCCATGATAACTATGGATTTACATAAAATGGAAACAAATTTAATTAATACAATAATGATTAATTTGAAAAATGAATAGGGTCATTTACATGGATTCATTTGTTCAATACAATAATGGTTAGTTTGAAGGTTTAAGGAAACGATTATTGGGGTTTACATGAGAGATAGATTTTGGATGATTTACCGGTAAACAATGAAGGGAGCTATGCTTATACTTTGGATTTAATTTTGTGTAAACAAGTGGTCATATGAGAAAATAACAGTAGCTCAGTGTATGATTTGAGATTAGCAATGAAAGAAGATAGTAATGGTATTAAGAGTGGAACCTAAAACATCGTGAATGAAAATCAACAACTCTCATTTCTCAAACATGGAGTATGTAGAAGATAGGGCGCACTTAGTGAATAAAACGTAGGTTAGAATTTTATTAGACATTTCACATTTTTAACTCTAAATTGGATGGTCAACACGGTCAATCAACGCCAATTTGTTGACTTGGCACCAAACTCAGATATTGACAAAGTTAGGCACCAAACGCGAAAGTGTACCATTTTATAGGCACCAAACTCAAAATATCCCTTCTAATAATAAACTTACAATCTTTTAAAAAGGTCATAGATTACCTATAATAAAACACGGAAAGAAGGAGATAAGGTTTGCAACCGTTAATAACTTCTCAACGATTCTGGGATCTTCTTTAAGCTAGATAATCATTGAAAAATTTGAATAAAATACCATAAACACAAATGACTCAAGGAAATCCGCAGGCTTCGTTAGATGTCGGAACTCTATGATCAAGACCAAATCAGGAAACAAAAAGACTCCCCTTTGATAGAAAATTTTCAGAAAAAATATTTCCTGCATAAATTACATGTCTAGAGGCTTGAGAGTCGAAAAAAGCTTGCATTTTGGATTCATTGACTCAAGGAAGTCCTGTGACTTCGTTAGAAGTCGAAATCCTTTTTTTAAAACCAAACTATAAACTAGATAAACTCATTTTTATTATAAAATTTTCTAAAAAATGATTGCGGTAAAAAATAATACATTTAAAGGCTCTACGTGTTATCCAAATTGCATTTCTACGTATGTTGATTCCAAACATAAAGAGGGAAGTCATCCTTTACATTGAAAATAAGGATGAAACACCAATTCCTAAGCGTCCAAATCCTAAAAATTTTCCTGTATACTGTGGGGAACTGAAAGACAGAGGTAACAGAAAGAGAATGAGGTCATTCCCACTTCGTATGAAGAAGTTATGAACAAAATAGTCGAAAAAGAGATTACACAAACCCTTGGGGACAAAGAGAGTTATATAAGTAGACAATATTTATAATAAGGGTTATTTTAGGTTTGGTGCCTATAAAATGGCACACCTTTGCCTTTGGTACCTAACTTTGTCGGAATTTGAGTTTGGTGTGGGTCCCAATCAACTTTTGTAATAAATCTCTCTAGATCATTTTCCAAACACGTTACGAGCGTTCCGGAGAAATAAGGCTGACTTATCTGACTGCCATGATAACTATGGATTTACATAAAATGGAAACAAATTTAATTAATAAAATAATGATTAATTTGAAAAATGAATAGGGTCATTTACATGGATTCATATGTTCAATACAATAATGGTTATGTTGAAGGTTTAAGGAAACGATTATTGGGGTTTACATGAGAGATAGATTTTGGATGATTTACCGGTAAACAATGAAGGGAGCTATGCTTATACTTTGGATTTAATTTTGGGTAAACAGGTGGTCATATGAGAAAATAACAGTAGCTCAGTGTATGATTTGAGATTAGCAATGAAAGAAGATAGCAATGGTATTAAGAGTGGAACCTAAAACCTCGTGAATGAAAATCAACAACTCTCATTTCTCAAACATGGAGTATGTAGAAGATAGGGCGCACTTAGTGAATAAAACGGAGGTTAGAATTTTATTAGGCATTTCACATTTTTAACTCTAAATTGGATGGTCAACACGGTCAATCAACGCCAATTTGTTGACTTGGCACCAAACTCAGATATTAGACAAAGTTAGGCACCAAACGCGAAAGTGTACCATTTTATAGGCACCAAACTCAAAATATCCCTTCTAATAATAAACTTACAATCTTTTAAAAAGGTCATAGATTACCTATAATAAAACACGGAAAGAAGGAGATAAGGTTTGCAACCGTTAATAACTTCTCAACGATTATGGGATCTTCTTTAAGCTAGATAATCATTGAAAAATTTGAATAAAATACCATAAACACAAATGACTCAAGGAAATCCGCAGGCTTCGTTAGATGTCGGAACTTTATGATCAAGACCAAATCAGGAAACAAAAAGACTCCCCTTTGATAGAAAATTTTCAGAAAAAATATTTCCTGCATAAATTACATGTCTAGAGGCTTGAGAGTCGAAAAAAGCTTGAATTTTGGATGCATTGACTCAAGGAAGTCCTGTGACTTCGTTAGAAGTCGAAATCCTTTTTTTAAAACCAAACTATAAACTAGATAAACTCATTTTTATTATAAAATTTTCTAAAAAATGATTGCGGTAAAAAATAATACATTTAAAGGCTCTACATGTTATCCAAATTGCATTTCTACGTATGTTGATTCCAAACATAAAGAGGGAAGTCATCCTTTACATTGAAAATAAGGATGAAACACCAATTCCTAAGTGTCCAAATCCTAAAAATTTTCCTGTATACTGTAGGGAACTGAAAGACAGAGGTAACAGAAAGAGAATGAGGTCATTCCCACTTCGTATGAAGAAGTTATGAACAAAATAGTCGAAAAAGAGATTACACAAACCCTTGGGGGACAAAGAGAGTTATATAAGTAGACAATATTTATAATAAGGGTTATTTTAGGTTTGGTGCCTATAAAATGGCACACCTTTGCCTTTGGTACCTAACTTTGTCGGAATTTGAGTTTGGTGTGGGTCCCAATCAACTTTTGTAATAATTCACTCTAGATCATTTTCCAAACACGTTACGAGCGTTCCGGAGAAATAAGGCTGACTTATCTGACTGCCATGATAACTATGGATTTACATAAAATAGAAACAAATTTAATTAATACAATAATGATTAATTTGAAAAATGAATAGGGTCATTTACATGGATTCATTTGTTCAATACAATAATGGTTAGTTTGAAGGTTTAAGGAAACGATTATTGGGGTTTACATGAGAGATAGATTTTGGATGATTTACCGGTAAACAATGAAGGGAGCTATGCTTATACTTTGGATTTAATTTTGTGTAAACAGGTGGTCATATGAGAAAATAACAGTAGCTCAGTGTATGATTTGAGATTAACAATGAAAGAAGATAGTAATGGTATTAAGAGTGGAACCTAAAACCTCGTGAATGAAAATCAACAACTCTCATTTCTCAAACATGGAGTATGTAGAAGATAGGGCGCACTTAGTGAATAAAACGTAGGTTAGAATTTTATTAGACATTTCACATTTTTAACTCTAAATTGGATGGTCAACACGGTCAATCAACGCCAATTTGTTGACTTGGCACCAAACTCAGATATTGACAAAGTTAGGCACCAAACGCGAAAGTGTACCATTTTATAGGCACCAAACTCAAAATATCCCTTCTAATAATAAACTTACAATCTTTTAAAAAGGTCATAGATTACCTATAATAAAACACGGAAAGAAGGAGATAAGGTTTGCAACCGTTAATAACTTCTCAACGATTATGGGATCTTCTTTAAGCTAGATAATCATCGAAAAATTTGAATAAAATACCATAAACACAAATGACTCAAGGAAATCCGCAGGCTTCGTTAGATGTCGGAACTCTATGATCAAGACCAAATCAGGAAACAGAAAGACTCCCCTTTGATAGAAAATTTTCAAAAAAAATATTTCCTGCATAAATTACATGTCTAGAGGCTTGAGAGTCTAAAAAAGCTTGCATTTTGGATGCATTGACTAAAGGAAGTCCAGTGACTCCGTTAGAAGTCGAAATCCTTTTTTTAAAACCAAACTATAAACTAGATAAACTCATTTTTATTATAAAATTTTCTAAAAAATGATTGCGGTAAAAAATAATACATTTAAAGGCTCTACATGTTATCCAAATTGCATTTCTACGTATGTTGATTCCAAACATAAAGAGGGAAGTCATCCTTTACATTGAAAATAACGATGAAACACCAATTCCTAAGCGTCCAAATCGTAAAACTTTTCCTGTATACTGTGGGGAACTGAAAGACAGAGGTAACAGAAAGAGAATGAGGTCATTCCAACTTCGTATGAAGAAGTTATGAACAAAATAGTCGAAAAAGAGATTACACAAACCCTTGGGGGACAAAGAGAGTTATATAAGTAGACAATATTTATAATAAGGGTTATTTTAGGTTTGGTGCCTATAAAATGGCACACCTTTTCCTTTGGTACCTAACTTTGTCGGAATTTGAGTTTGGTGTGGGTCCCAATCAACTTTTGTAATAAATCTCTCTAGATCATTTTCCAAACACGTTACGAGCGTTCCGGAGAAATAAGGATGACTTATCTGACTGCCATGATAACTATGGATTTACATAAAATGGAAACAAATTTAATTAATACAATAATGATTAATTTGAAAAATGAATAGGGTCATTTACATGGACTCATTTGTTCAATACAATAATGGTTAGTTTGAAGGTTTAAGGAAACGATTATTGGGGTTTACATGAGAGATAGATTTTGGATGATTTACCGGTAAACAATGAAGGGAGCTATGCTTATACTTTGGATTTAATTTTGTGTAAACAGGTGGTCATATGAGAAAATAACAGTAGCTCAGTGTATGATTTGAGATTAACAATGAAAGAAGATAGTAATGGTATTAAGAGTGGAACCTAAAACCTCGTGAATGAAAATCAACAACTCTCATTTCTCAAACATGGAGTATGTAGAAGATAGGGCGCACTTAGTGAATAAAACGGAGGTTAGAATTTTATTAGACATTTCACATTTTTAACTCTAAATTGGATGGTCAACACGGTCAATCAACGCCAATTTGTTGACTTGGCACCAAACTCAGATATTGACAAAGTTAGGCACCAAACGCGAAAGTGTACCATTTTATAGGCACCAAACTCAAAATATCCCTTCTAATAATAAACTTACAATCTTTTAAAAATGTCATAGATTACCTATAATAAAACACGGAAAGAAGGAGATAAGGTTTGCAACCGTTAATAACTTCTCAACGATTATGGGATCTTCTTTAAGCTAGATAATCATTGAAAAATTTGAATAAAATACCATAAACACAAATGACTCAAGGAAATCCGCAGGCTTCGTTAGATGTCGGAACTCTATGATCAAGACCAAATCAGGAAACAGAAAGACTCCCCCTTGATAGAAAATTTTCAGAAAAAATATTTCCTGCATAAATTACATGTCTAGAGGCTTGAGAGTCGAAAAAAGCTTGCATTTTGGATGCATTGACTCAAGGAAGTCCTGTGACTTCGTTAGAAGTCGAAATCCTTTTTTTAAAACCAAACTATAAACTAGATAAACTCATTTTTATTATAAAATTTTCTAAAAAATGATTGCGGTAAAAAATAATACATTTAAAGGCTCTACGTGTTATCCAAATTGCATTTCTACGTATGTTGATTCCAAACATAAAGAGGGAAGTCATCCTTTACATTGAAAATAAGGATGAAACACCAATTCCTAAGCGTCCAAATCCTAAAAATTTTCCTGTATACTGTGGGGAACTGAAAGACAGAGGTAACAGAAAGAGAATGAGGTCATTCCCACTTCGTATGAAGAAGTTATGAACAAAATAGTCGAAAAAGAGATTACACAAACCCTTGGGGGACAAAGAGAGTTATATAAGTAGACAATATTTATAATAAGGGTTATTTTAGGTTTGGTGCCTATAAAATGGCACACCTTTGCCTTTGGTACCTAACTTTGTCTGAATTTGAGTTTGGTGTAGGTCCCAATCAAGCAGTTGACTTAACGGATGACTGGTGGACCGTTCACAAGCTGTGTTGGAGCACAACTTGTTGCTCGGACCCGCCAACTTTTGTAAATAAATACGTGTCTTTGTGAATAATTGTTTGAACAATCATTATTTAGTTTAACTAGTTCACTAACACGGACAACGGTAGGGAAATCTCTCTAGATTTTCCAAACACGTTACAAGCGTTCCGGAGAAATAAGGCTGACTTATCTGACTGCCATGATAACTATGGATTTGCATAAAATGGAAACAAATTTAATTAATACAATAATGATTAATTTTAAAAATGAATAGGGTCATTTACATGGATTCATTTGTTCAATACAATAATGGTTAGTTTGAAGGTTTAAGGAAACGATTATTGGGGTTTACATGAGAGATAGATTTTGGATGATTTACCGGTAAACAATGAAGGGAGCTATGCTTATACTTTGGATTTAATTTTGTGTAAACAGGTGGTCATATGAGAAAATAACAGTAGCTCAGTGTATGATTTGAGATTAGCAATGAAAGAAGATAGCAATGGTATTAAGAGTGGAACCTAAAACCTCGTGAATGAAAATCAACAACTCTCATTTCTCAAACATGGAGTATGTAGAAGATAGGGCGCACTTAGTGAATAAAACGGAGGTTAGAATTTTATTAGACATTTCACATTTTTAACTCTAAATTGGATGGTCAACACGGTCAATCAACGCCAATTTGTTGACTTGGCACCAAACTCAGATATTGACATAGTTAGGCACCAAACGCGAAAGTGTACCATTTTATAGGCACCAAACTCAAAATATCCCTTCTAATAATAAACTTACAATCTTTTAAAAAGGTCATAGATTACCTATAATAAAACACGGAAAGAAGGAGATAAGGTTTGCAACCGTTAATAACTTCTCAACGATTATGGGATCTTCTTTAAGCTAGATAATCATTGAAAAATTTGAATAAAATACCATAAACACAAATGACTCAAGGAAATCCGTAGGCTTCGTTAGATGTCGGAACTCTATGATCAAGACCAAATCAGGAAACAGAAAGACTCCCCTTTGATAGAAAATTTTCAGAAAAAATATTTCCTGCATAAATTACATGTCTAGAGGCTTGAGAGTCGAAAAAAGATTGCATTTTGGATGCATTGACTCAAGGAAGTCCAGTGACTTCGTTAGAAGTCGAAATCCTTTTTTTAAAACCAAACTATAAACTAGATAAACTCATTTTTATTATAAAATTTTCTAAAAAATGATTGCGGTAAAAAATGATACATTTAAAGGCTCTACATGTTATCCAAATTGCATTTCTACGTATGTTGATTCCAAACATAAAGAGGGAAGTCATCCTTTACATTGAAAACAAGGATGAAACACCAATTCCTAAGCGTCCAAATCCTAAAACTTTTCCTGTATACTGTGGGGAACTGAAAGACAGAGGTAACAGAAAGAGAATGAGGTCATTCCCACTTCGTATGAAGAAGTTATGAAGAAAATAGTCGAAAAAGAGATTACACAAACCCTTGGGGGACAAAGAGAGTTATATAAGTAGACAATATTTATAATAAGGGTTATTTTAGGTTTGGTGCCTATAAAATGGCACACCTTTTCCTTTGGTACCTAACTTTGTCGGAATTTGAGTTTGGTGTGGGTCCCAATCAACTTTTGTAATAAATCTCTCTAGATCATTTTCCAAACACGTTACGAGCGTTCCGGAGAAATAA
Source organism: Papaver somniferum (assembly GCF_003573695.1). Lineage (NCBI taxonomy): Eukaryota > Viridiplantae > Streptophyta > Magnoliopsida > Ranunculales > Papaveraceae > Papaver > Papaver somniferum. Next base: position 149,095 of record NW_020648749.1, read on the forward strand.
GGCTGACTTATCTGACTGCCATGATAACTATGGATTTACATAAAATGGAAACAAATTTAATTAATACAATAATGATTAATTTGAAAAATGAATAGGGTCATTTACATGGATTCATTTGTTCAATACAATAATGGTTAGTTTGAAGGTTTAAGGAAACGATTATTGGGGTTTACATGAGAGATAGATTTTGGATGATTTACCGGTAAACAATGAAGGGAGCTATGCGTATACTTTGGATTTAATTTTGTGTAAACAGGTGGTCATATGAGAAAATAACAGTAGCTCAGTGTAGGATTTGAGATTAGCAATGAAAGAAGATAGCAATGGTATTAAGAGTGGAACCTAAAACCTCGTGAATGAAAATAAACAACTCTCATTTCTCAAACATGGAGTATGTAGAAGATAGGGCGCACTTAGTGAATAAAACGGAGGTTAGAATTTTTTTAGACATTTCACATTTTGAACTCTAAATTGGATGGTCAACACGGTCAATCAACGCCAATTTGTTGACTTGGCACCAAACTCAGATATTGACAAAGTTAGGCACCAAACGCGAAAGTGTACCATTTTATAGGCACCAAACTCAAAATATCCCTTCTAATAATAAACTTACAATCTTTTAAAAAGGTCATAGATTACCTATAATAAAACACGGAAAGAAGGAGATAAGGTTTGCAACCGTTAATAACTTCTCAACGATTATGGGATCTTCTTTAAGCTAGATAATCATCGAAAAATTTGAATAAAATACCATAAACACAAATGACTCAAGGAAATCCGCAGGCTTCGTTAGATGTCGGAACTCTATGATCAAGACCAAATCAGGAAACAGAAAGACTCCCCTTTGATAGAAAATTTTCAAAAAAAATATTTCCTGCATAAATTACATGTCTAGAGGCTTGAGAGTCGAAAAAAGCTTGCATTTTGGATGCATTGACTAAAGGAAGTCCAGTGACTCCGTTAGAAGTCGAAATCCTTTTTTTAAAACCAAACTATAAACTAGATAAACTCATTTTTATTATAAAATTTTCTAAAAAATGATTGCGGTAAAAAATAATACATTTAAAGGCTCTACATGTTATCCAAATTGCATTTCTACGTATGTTGATTCCAAACATAAAGAGGGAAGTCATCCTTTACATTGAAAATAACGATGAAACACCAATTCCTAAGCGTCCAAATCGTAAAACTTTTCCTGTATACTGTGGGGAACTGAAAGACAGAGGTAACAGAAAGAGAATGAGGTCATTCCAACTTCGTATGAAGAAGTTATGAACAAAATAGTCGAAAAAGAGATTACACAAACCCTTGGGGGACAAAGAGAGTTATATAAGTAGACAATATTTATAATAAGGGTTATTTTAGGTTTGGTGCCTATAAAATGGCACACCTTTTCCTTTGGTACCTAACTTTGTTGGAATTTGAGTTTGGTGTGGGTCCCAATCAACTTTTGTAATAAATCTCTCTAGATCATTTTCCAAACACGTTACGAGCGTTCCGGAGAAATAAGGATGACTTATCTGACTGCCATGATAACTATGGATTTACATAAAATGGAAACAAATTTAATTAATACAATAATGATTAATTTGAAAAATGAATAGGGTCATTTACATGGACTCATTTGTTCAATACAATAATGGTTAGTTTGAAGGTTTAAGGAAACGATTATTGGGGTTTACATGAGAGATAGATTTTGGATGATTTACCGGTAAACAATGAAGGGAGCTATGCTTATACTTTGGATTTAATTTTGTGTAAACAGGTGGTCATATGAGAAAATAACAGTAGCTCAGTGTATGATTTGAGATTAGCAATGAAAGAACATAGTAATGGTATTAAGAGTGGAACCTAAAACATCGTGAATGAAAATCAACAACTCTCATTTCTCAAACATGGAGTATGTAGAAGATAGGGCGCACTTAGTGAATAAAACGGAGGTTAGAATTTTATTAGACATTTCACATTTTTAACTCTAAATTGGATGGTCAACACGGTCAATCAACGCCAATTTGTTGACTTGGCACCAAACTCAGATATTGACAAAGTTAGGCACCAAACGCGAAAGTGTACCATTTTATAGGCACCAAACTCAAAATATCCCTTCTAATAATAAACTTACAATCTTTTAAAAAGGTCATAGATTACCTGTAATAAAACACGGAAAGAAGGAGATAAGGTTTGCAACCGTTAATAACTTCTCAACGATTATGGGATCTTCTTTAAGCTAGATAATCATTGAAAAATTTGAATAAAATACCATAAACACAAATGACTCAAGGAAATCCGCAGGCTTCGTTAGATGTCGGAACTCTATGATCAAGACCAAATCAGGAAACAGAAAGACTCCCCTTTGATAGAAAATTTTCAGAAAAAATATTTCCTGCATAAATTACATGTTTAGAGGCTTGAGAGTCGAAAAAAGCTTGCATTTTGGATGCATTGACTCAAGGAAGTCCTGTGACTTCGTTAGAAGTCGAAATCCTTTTTTTAAAACCAAACTATAAACAAGATAAACTCATTTTTATTATAAAATTTTCTAAAAAATGATTGCGGTAAAAAATAATACATTTAAAGGCTCTACGTGTTATCCAAATTGCATTTCTACGTATGTTGATTCCAAACATAAAGAGGGAAGTCATCCTTTACATTGAAAATAAGGATGAAACACCAATTCCTAAGCGTCCAAATCCTAAAAATTTTCCTGTATACTGTGGGAACTGAAAGACAGAGGTAACAGAAAGAGAATGAGGTCATTCCCACTTCGTATGAAGAAGTTATGAACAAAATAGTCGAAAAAGAGATTACAGAAACCCTTGGGGGACAAAGAGAGTTATATAAGTAGACAATATTTATAATAAGGGTTATTTTAAGTTTGGTGCCTATAAAATGGCACACCTTTGCCTTTGGTACCTAACTTTGTCGGAATTTGAGTTTGGTGTGGGTCCCAATCAACTTTTGTAATAAATCTCTCTAGATCATTTTCCAAACACGTTACGAGCGTTCCGGAGAAATAAGGCTGACTTATCTGACTGCCATGATAACTATGGATTTACATAAAATGGAAACAAATTTAATTAATACAATAATGATTAATTTGAAAAATGAATAGGGTCATTTACATGGATTCATTTGTTCAATACAATAATGGTTAGTTTGAAGGTTTAAGGAAACGATTATTGGGGTTTACATGAGAGATAGATTTTGGATGATTTACCGGTAAACAATGAAGGGAGCTATGCTTATACTTTGGATTTAATTTTGTGTAAACAGGTGGTCATATGAGAAAATAACAGTAGCTCAGTGTATGATTTGAGATTAGCAATGAAATAAGATAGTAATGGTATTAAGAGTGGAACCTAAAACATCGTGAATGAAAATCAACAACTCTCATTTCTCAAACATGGAGTATGTAGAAGATAGGGCGCACTTAGTGAATAAAACGGAGGTTAGAATTTTATTAGACATTTCACATTTTTAACTCTAAATTGGATGGTCAACACGGTCAATCAACGCCAATTTGTTGACTTGGCACCAAACTCAGATATTGACAAAGTTAGGCACCAAACGCGAAAGTGTACCATTTTATAGGCACCAAACTCAAAATATCCCTTCTAATAATAAACTTACAATCTTTAAAAAGGTCATAGATTACCCAAAATAAAACACGGAAAGAAGGAGATAAGGTTTGCAACCGTTAATAACTTTTCAACGATTATGGGATCTTCTTTAAGCTAGATAATCAATGAAAAATTTGAATAAAATACCATAAACACAAATGACTCAAGGAAATCCGCAGGCTTCGTTAGATGTCGGAACTCTATGATCAAGACCAAATCAGGAAACACAAAGACTCCCCTTTAATAGAAAATTTTCAGAAAAAATATTTCCTGCACAAATTACATGTCTAGAGGCTTGAGAGTCGAAAAAAGCTTGCATTTTGGATGCATTGACTCAAGGAAGTCCAGTGACTTCGTTAGAAGTCGAAATCCTTTTTTTAAAACCAAACTATAAACTAGATAAATTCATTTTTATTATAAAATTTTCTAAAAAATGATTGCGGTAAAAAATAATACATTTAAAAGCTCTACATGTTATCCAAATTGCATTTCTACGTATGTTGATTCCAAACATAAAGAGGGAAGTCATCCTTTACATTGAAAATAAGGATGAAACACCAATTCCTAAGCGTCCAAATCCTAAAAAATTTCTAGTATAATGTGGGGAACTGAAAGACGGAGGTAACAGAAAAAGAATGAGGTCATTCCCACTTCGTATGAAGAAGTTATGAACAAAATAGTCGAAAAAGAGATTACACAAACCCTTGGGGGACAAAAAGAGTTATATAAGTAGACAATATTTATAATAAGGGTTATTTTAGGTTTGGTGCCTATAAAATGGCACACCTTTTCCTTTGGTACCTAACTTTGTCGGAATTTGAGTTTGGTGTGGGTCCCAATCAACTTTTGTAATAAATCTCTCTAGATCATTTTCCAAACACGTTACGAGCGTTCCGGAGAAATAAGGCTGACTTATCTGACTGCCATGATAACTATGGATTTACATAAAATGGAAACAAATTTAATTAATACAATAATGATTAATTTGAAAAATGAATAGGGTCATTTACATGGATTCATTTGTTCAATACAATAATGGTTAGTTTGAAGGTTTAAGGAAACGATTATTGGGGTTTACATGAGAGATAGATTTTGGATGATTTACCGGTAAACAATGAAGGGAGCTATGCGTATACTTTGGATTTAATTTTGTGTAAACAGGTGGTCATATGAGAAAATAACAGTAGCTCAGTGTATGATTTGAGATTAGCAATGAAAGAAGATAGCAATGGTATTAAGAGTGGAACCTAAAACCTCGTGAATGAAAATAAACAACTCTCATTTCTCAAACATGGAGTATGTAGAAGATAGGGCGCACTTAGTGAATAAAACGGAGGTTAGAATTTTTTTAGACATTTCACATTTTGAACTCTAAATTGGATGGTCAACACGGTCAATCAACGCCAATTTGTTGACTTGGCACCAAACTCAGATATTGACAAAGTTAGGCACCAAACGCGAAAGTGTACCATTTTATAGGAACCAAACTCAAAATATCCCTTATAATAATAAACTTACAATCTTTTAAAAAGGTCATAGATTACCTATAATAAAACACGGAAAGAAGGAGATAAGGTTTGCAACCGTTAATAACTTCTCAACGATTATGGGATCTTCTTTAAGCTAGATAATCATCGAAAAATTTGAATAAAATACCATAAACACAAATGACTCAAGGAAATCCGCAGGCTTCGTTAGATGTCGGAACTCTATGATCAAGACCAAATCAGGAAACAAAAAGACTCCCCTTTGATAGAAAATTTTCAGAAAAAATATTTCCTGCATAAATTACATGTCTAGAGGCTTGAGAGTCGAAAAAAGCTTGCATTTTGGATGCATTGACTCAAGGAAGTCCAGTGACTCCGTTAGAAGTCGAAATCCTTTTTTTTAAAACCAAACTATAAACTAGATAAACTCATTTTTATTATAAAATTTTCTAAAAAATGATTGCGGTAAAAAATAATACATTTAAAGGCTCTACATGTTATCCAAATTGCATTTCTACGTATGTTGATTCCAAACATAAAGAGGGAAGTCATCCTTTACATTGAAAATAACGATGAAACACCAATTCCTAAGCGTCCAAATCGTAAAACTTTTCCTGTATACTGTGGGGAACTGAAAGACAGAGGTAACAGAAAGAGAATGAGGTCATTCCAACTTTGTATGAAGAAGTTATGAACAAAATAGTCGAAAAAGAGATTACACAAACCCTTGGGGGACAAAGAGAGTTATATAAGTAGACAATATTTATAATAAGGGTTATTTTAGGTTTGGTGCCTATAAAATGGCACACCTTTTCCTTTGGTACCTAACTTTGTCGGAATTTGAGTTTGGTGTGGGTCCCAATCAACTTTTGTAATAAATCTCTCTAGATCATTTTCCAAACACGTTACGAGCGTTCCGGAGAAATAAGGCTGACTTATCTGACTGCCATGATAACTATGGATTTACATAAAATGGAAACAAATTTAATTAATACAATAATGATTAATTTGAAAAATGAATAGGGTCATTTACATGGACTCATTTGTTCAATACAATAATGGTTAGTTTGAAGGTTTAAGGAAACGATTATTGGGGTTTACATGAGAGATAGATTTTGGATGATTTACCGGTAAACAATGAAGGGAGCTATGCGTATACTTTGGATTTAATTTTGTGTAAACAGGTGGTCATATGAGAAAATAACAGTAGATCAGTGTATGATTTGAGATTAGCAATGAAAGAAGATAGCAATGGTATTAAGAGTGGAACCTAAAACCTCGTGAATGAAAATAAACAACTCTCATTTGTCAAACATGGAGTATGTAGAAGATAGGGCGCACTTAGTGAATAAAACGGAGGTTAGAATTTTTTTAGACATTTCACATTTTGAACTCTAAATTGGATGGTCAACACGGTCAATCAACGCCAATTTGTTGACTTGGCACCAAACTCAGATATTGACAAAGTTAGGCACCAAACGCGAAAGTGTACCATTTTATAGGCACCAAACTCAAAATATCCCTTATAATAATAAACTTACAATCTTTTAAAAAGGTCATAGATTACCTATAATAAAACACGGAAAGAAGCAGATAAGGTTTGCAACCGTTAATAACTTCTCAACGATTATGGGATCTTCTTTAAGCTAGATAATCATCGAAAAATTTGAATAAAATACCATAAACACAAATGACTCAAGGAAATCCGCAGGCTTCGTTAGATGTCGGAACTCTATGATCAAGACCAAATCAGGAAACAGAAAGACTCCCCTTTGATAGAAAATTTTCAGAAAAAATATTTCCTGCATAAATTACATGTCTAGAGGCTTGAGAGTCGAAAAAAGCTTGCATTTTGGATGCATTGACTCAAGGAAGTCCAGTGACTCCGTTAGAAGTCGAAATCCTTTTTTTTAAAACCAAACTATAAACTAGATAAACTCATTTTTATTATAAAATTTTCTAAAAAATGATTGCGGTAAAAAATAATACATTTAAAGGCTCTACATGTTATCCAAATTGCATTTCTACGTATGTTGATTCCAAACATAAAGAGGGAAGTCATCCTTTACATTGAAAATAACGATGAAACACCAATTCCTAAGCGTCCAAATCGTAAAACTTTTCCTGTATACTGTGGGGAACTGAAAGACAGAGGTAACAGAAAGAGAATGAGGTCATTCCAACTTCGTATGAAGAAGTTATGAACAAAATAGTCGAAAAAGAGATTACACAAACCCTTGGGGGACAAAGAGAGTTATATAAGTAGACAATATTTATAATAAGGGTTATTTTAGGTTTGGTGTCTATAAAATGGCACACCTTTTCCTTTGGTACCTAACTTTGTCGGAATTTGAGTTTGGTGTGGGTCCCAATCAACTTTTGTAATAAATCTCTCTAGATCATTTTCCAAACACGTTACGAGCGTTCCGGAGAAATAAGGCTGACTTATCTGACTGCCATGATAACTATGGATTTACATAAAATGGAAACAAATTTAATTAATACAATAATGATTAATTTGAAAAATGAATAGGGTCATTTACATGGATTCATTTGTTCAATACAATAATGGTTAGTTTGAAGGTTTAAGGAAACGATTATTGGGGTTTACATGAGAGATAGATTTTGGATGATTTACCGGTAAACAATGAAGGGAGCTATGCGTATAGTTTGGATTTAATTTTGTGTAAACAGGTGGTCATATGAGAAAATAACAGTAGCTCAGTGTATGATTTGAGATTAGCAATGAAAGAAGATAGCAATGGTATTAAGAGTGGAACCTAAAACCTCGTGAATGAAAATAAACAACTCTCATTTCTCAAACATGGAGTATGTAGAAGATAGGGCGCACTTAGTGAATAAAACGGAGGTTAGAATTTTTTTAGACATTTCACATTTTGAACTCTAAATTGGATGGTCAACACGGTCAATCAACGCCAATTTGTTGACTTGGCACCAAACTCAGATATTGACAAAGTTAGGCACCAACCGCGAAAGTGTACCATTTTATAGGCACCAAACTCAAAATATCCCTTATAATAATAAACTTACAATCTTTTAAAAAGGTCATAGATTAACTATATTAAAACACGGAAAGAAGGAGATAAGGTTTGCAACCGTTAATAACTTCTCAACGATTATGGGATCTTCTTTAAGCTAGATAATCATCGAAAAATTTGAATAAAATACCATAAACACAAATGACTCAAGGAAATCCGCAGGCTTCGTTAGATGTCGGAACTCTATGATCAAGACCAAATCAGGAAACAGAAAGACTCCCCTTTGATAGAAAATTTTCAGAAAAAATATTTCCTGCATAAATTACATGTCTAGAGGCTTGAGAGTCGAAAAAAGCTTGCATTTTGGATGCATTGACTCAAGGAAGTCCAGTGACTCCGTTAGAAGTCGAAATCCTTTTTTTTAAAACCAAACTATAAACTAGATAAACTCATTTTTATTATAAAATTTTCTAAAAAATGATTGCGGTAAAAAATAATACATTTAAAGGCTCTACATGTTATCCAAATTGCATTTCTACGTATGTTGATTCCAAACATAAAGAGGGAAGTCATCCTTTACATTGAAAATAACGATGAAACACCAATTCCTAAGCGTCCAAATCGTAAAACTTTTCCTGTATACTGTGGGGA